>NC_069697.1:4889721-5072221 GCF_023699985.2 Odocoileus virginianus | reverse complement strand
TGTACTTTTGGCATTAAAAGTAACATGTTTTCATAAGTGTGTAAAGTTTGAAGGTAAGAAGAATTTCAGAGTTAATAAATCAAGTTACTTGAATGCAAATGCTGATGTTTTTGTTTGGTCTAATTTTATTCTGAAAGAATGTTGCTGTATGAATAGAGTTCTAAGATTAATAATGATACTTAACAGTGGAGTTTAGGAGACTATTATTTTGTTACAAAACCAATAACAGATATAAAGCAAAGCAGGTTTTCCTGGCTCAGAAGCTGAGATAGTACCCATATTTTACTTAATGCAAGACGCTGAGGCCATTATGAAATTTAAGATTTGAGAATAACACTGTGTTGATTACAGCACTGGACTTCACTTTCAACAGCTAAGCCTTTGAGGTTTCCAATGTAAAATATTTTTAATGAAAATGAAGTGGGTAGTACTGCTCTGTATAAATATATCATAATTGATTTATTCATTGAAAAGCAGTGGAAGGAACGGCCTACAGCACGCGCACTGCACTGGGAGTGAATCACAAACAAAAGAAGCCGGCCACCAAAACGCGCCTGCTATGGTTCCCTTTATAAAGTGCAAAGCCTGGCAGAGTCAGTCACGGCTGTCACAGGTCTGTACTGCAGTCCCGGTGGAGAGGAGTTGTGGGAACAGCTGAGAGAGCATGATGTGGATTTCTTGGGATGGATTACATTCTTTTCTTCTTTTCTCTTTTAGTTGAAGTATAGGTGATTTACAGTGTTGTGTTAATCACTACTGTACAACAAAGTGATTCAGTTATATATATACATATATATATATATACTTTTCCATTATGGTTTATCATAGGATATTGAATGTAGTTCTGTGTGCTATAAGTAGGACCTAGTTTATCCATTCTATATATAAAAGATTGTATCTGCTAACCCCAGCCTCCCACTCCATCTCTCTCCTAACCCCCACCCTTGACAACTGCTAGTCTGTTCTCTTATGTCCATGATTCTCTCTGTTTTGTAGACAGGTTCATTTTTGCCATATTTTAGATTCCACATTTAACTGATCTGAAGCGTAGATATAAATGAATAATTGAACCTGCTAATTTTTTAGGGTAGGGTATTGATTTTCCCAACAAAACTTTTTAAAATCATATAATAATATTTGGTGGTAGTTACTCATAAACTGCTTCTTGTTTTGAAAATGTCAGGTAGTTACGGGCCTCCAAGGTGGCCCAGAGTTAAAGTATCCACCTGCATGAGTTCGACCCCTGAATCAGGAAGATCCCCTGGAGAAGGAAATGCAACCCACTCCAGTATTCTTGCCTGGAGAATCCCATGGGCGGAGGAGCCTGGGGGCTACAGTCAGTGGGGTCATAGAGCTGGGCATGACTTAGCAACTAAACAACAGCAACAAATGTCCCGCTGCTTGATCTGGGAGCTGATTGTACAGGTTTTCAATGTGATAGTCACTGAGCAGTACATTTATTATATGTGCATTTTATATATTGTTTTCAATAAAAATGTTTTTAAATGAAAAAGAAATATATGGAACAGTTATAAGAGAATGTATGTGTACTCAGACACTTCAGTCGTGTCTGACTCTTTGTGACCCCATGGACGGTAGGAGGAGGAGCCTGGTGGGCTACCATCCATGGGGTCGCAAGAGTCAGATACAGCTTAGCAACTAAACCACCACCACCACACATGTGACCACAGAGCCATCCTCCTGTCTGAGAAGACCCCCCCACCCCCACCATCTTTGAGCAGGTGGCTTCAAGAGGCGATGTTTAGGAAGGAGTTAAGGAGCCCAGGAACACCAACTCAAGCGTCAGAGTCGGTGAGGTGTCACTCATGGCCCAGTCACTCTCATGTTCTCATTACAGATTGGGGATTTTGCATAATAAATCCAGTTACAACTTTTAAATGATCCAGACAATAAGGTATTAAAATATTTGCTCATAGCATTTCTGTAGGACTGGGAAGTTGGAAAATCTGTCTCATGACTTCACTATTTATAATACATTTATGAACAATTTTATTCAATTCCCTTTTCCAGAACTTATAAGCAATAAGAAGATACATGAGACACAGTCCTTGACTTCAATAAGCTATTGATTTAATATGGAGATTACCCAGCCATGAAAAGATTAACCAAAAATACGCAGGGGTATACTGTATACGGGTTGAATTGGGGAAGCATTGATTAAATGCAGCTATTGGCATGTGAGGTAAACTTACTGTGTTCAGTGAAGGACAGAGAAAGCTTATTAAAGGAGACAGAGGTTGCGTAGACATTTGAAGGAAGGAATTCAAATGAATAAGGTAGACCTGAAAATGTGAGGAGAAATGCCAGGAGAGAGATTAGCACTGTAAACAAAGATTCCAAAGAATCAGTGCACAAAGTCGCTTTAATGGGGACTGTCTTGTGGCTCACCAGTGTTAAAGGTCATTTGAATTTCTGCTGGAATCTTTCACAGACTGTCCACAGAGAGTCAGGCAATTGGTAATCCTTAGCGACCCTTTTTAAAATATCTCTTTCTTCATCCCTCGAGGTCTAAAACCTGTCATATATTGCAGGTGTAACTAGACTAGGCGTTGGCAGACTTTTTCTGTGAAGAGCCAGATAGTCTTTGTCACAGCTACTCAGCTCTTCAGTTGCTGCATAAGAGCAGCCGTGGCTAATGTGTGAATGATGGATGTGGCTGTGTTCTAATAAAATTGTGTCATAATAACAGACGGCAGGCTGGGTTTGGCCCACAGGTCTACCTTGCATACCCTTGAACAAGACATCTGATCCCCCACAAAGATGACTCCTCACAACCTGTGAACTTTGCATTTTCTCCCTCCCTCTATCCCTGTTTTCTTTTCTCCACAGTTATATTTTACTCCCTATGACACCAATTCCTATTCTATAATGAGAGCCCTAGAACAATGGGTAGAGAAAGATCAGGAATCCTGAGAAACTGTGCATCGTTTCTAACCAGGGAAAGTGAGTCAATCCAAGTGATATTTTAAGGAAATTAATCTGACAGCACTGCGTAGAATGGACTGTCATAGATATAAAAGACAGCATAGAGACCAATTAGGAGATTATTGCAGAGAATGTATACAATAGATGTGGGGCCTAAAGTAGAACATCAGCTAAGAATGGAAAAAATAGACGGGTGTGGGACAAAGCGGGATTCAAAGCTTAATGGGAGGGACTTCCCTGGCTCTTCGGTGGTTAAGGCGCTGCACTTCCAATGTGAGGGGCTTGGCTTTGATCCCTGGTTGGGGAACTAAGATATCCTTTGCTGTGTGGTACAGACACAGACAAAGTTCCTGGGATTGGGACTTCCCTGGCAGTCCAGTGGTTAAGGCCCTGCGCTTCTACCGCAGGGGGCACAGTTTCCAGTCCTGGTTGGGAAGCTAAAATCCCACATGCCCTGCGGCATGGTAAAAGAAAAAAAAAAAATAGAAAACACTGATTAGCTGAAATTGACAACAGATTAGATGCAGAAGTTTGCAAAGATAGGTAAGAATTACTAAGATACTGGTTAAGTAGGAAAATGTTTGCCTGATTTTTGTCTATGTTTTAAAATTGTCCTTCTCCTTGTCCCATAAATATCAGTGTTCCTCAAGTTTCCTTTCCTTCTGTTCTTGTCCCTTCCTCTCCTACCTCATAAATTTTTCCTGAGCAACATGATTCATATTTATAGTGTTAATCAAGACATCTCAGCTGGTGATTTCCAAATCTGTTATCTGTAGCCAGATGTCTTTGGTGAGATACAGACCACCCCCCAGGTGATGTTTCCAAGAGGACTTACGGACCCTCAACTCAGGCTCCAGTTGAGACTGGTTTTACCCTACTTTCTAGCCAGTAAATTAGCTTATTGCTGTTTCATGGATGAAGGCAAAAGAAGTAAGGCTCTTGGTTCAGACAGAAGTTCTTACTCCTCACAGCACAGCAAGCAGCATCAGCATCAGCATGTGGACGTCAGTTAGTCTTAACACTCAAGTCCCACAGAGTGGAACGGAGGGCTGGGTGGAGGCACTGTATCAATGCGGCGGATTGCACTGTAGGAAGGTGGCCCTGAGCCTGAGGACCCTGCTGTTTTATTGCCAGTGGTGAGCAAGCCTCCTCTCTGTCCTGGAAACAGTCTCTCAAGGTTACTCAGAGCAAAAACACGCCTGAAAAATAACCCAGGTGAAGAGCAATCAGGGCCTTGCATTGTTAGCATACTTTGCAAAATGTGTGGGAGTGGGCAAGACCCCGTGGAAGATTGTTCCAGTAGTCTGAATGACCAAAACTGAACTTAGCATCTTCCTGAAGACCTGCTCTTCTGTCTCCAGTCTAGGTGAAGGACACCATCTTCTGTGCCAGTCACCCAAAGCAAAGCTGATGGTTGTCTCAGGCTTCTCCCTGTTGCTTAGTCTCCTCGTCTCAATTAACCTCTGAATTCGTTTCCTGTGGCTGCTGTAACGAATTAACATGGACAACAGAGATTTATTCTCTCACAGTTCTGGAGAGCACAAGTGTGAATCAAGGTTTTGGCAGGGCTGTGCTCCCTCTGAAAACTCTAGGGGAGACTCTGTCCTTAGCCTCTTCCAGCTCCTGGCGGCGCCAGGAATTCCCTGGTTTGTGGCCACATTAATCTCTGAATGGGTCGAGGCTTGCCTTGTGGCTCAGCTGGTAAAGAATGGGTTGGAACCCATACTGCCTCCTCTTCCTCCTCATCTGTCTGTCAAATATCCTGCCTCACTCATTCGAGAAAGCCTGTCATTGGATTTAAAACGCATCTGGATGACCCGCTGTATAATCATAAGGGATTTGATTGCAGTCATACCAGAATGGCTTAGTGGTTGTCCCTACTTTCTTCAATTTAAGCCAGAGTTTTGTAATAATGAGCTCATGATCTGAGCCACAGTCAGATCCAGGTCTCATTTTTGCTGACTGTATAGAGCTTCTCCATTTTCAGCTGCAAAGAATATAATCAGTCTGATTTCGATGTTGACCATTTGGTGATGTCCATGTATAGAGATGTCTCTTGCGTTGTTGGGAAAGGGTGTTTGCTATGGCCAGTGTGTTCTCTTGACAAAACTCTGTTAGCCTTTGCCCTGCTTCATGCTGTACTCCACGGCCAAACTTGCCTTCTACTCCAGGTATCTTTTTAAAATTTTTATTTACTTTTAATTGCTTTACAATATTGTGTTGGTCTGCCAAATATCAGCACGAACCAGCCGTAGGTATACCTATGTCCCTTCTTCTTGAACTTCCCTTCTACCTCCCTCCCCATCCCACCCTCTAGGTTGTTACAGAGCCTGGTTTGAGTTCCCTGAGTCAAACAGCACTTTCCCATTGGCTGTCTGTTTTACATATGGTCATGTACATGTTTCCATGGTGCTCCCTCCACACATCCCACCCTCTTCCCCTTGCCCAGTCTGCCATGCCCAGAAGTCTGTTCTCTATGTCTGTGTCTCCATTGCTGCCCTGCAAATAGGTTCATCAGTACCGTCTTTCTAGATTCCATTTATATGCATTAATATACTACATTACTTTTTCTCTTTCTGACTCACTTCACTCTGTTTAATAGGTTCTAAGTTCATCTACCTCACCAGAACTGACTCAAAGGCATTCCTTTTTATGGCTGAGTAATACTCCATTGTGTATATGTAACACAGCTTCTTCATCCGTTCATCTGTCGATGTACATTTAGGTTGCTTCCAAGTCCTGGCTATTGTAAATAGTGCTGCGGTGAACATTGGGGTACATGCGTCTTTTTCAGTTTTGGTTTCTTCAGGGTATATGCCTAGTCATGGGATTGCAGGGTCATACGGTGGTTTTATTCCTAGTTTTTTAAGGAATCTCCGTACTGTCTTCCATAGTGGCTGTATCAATTTATATTCCAACCAACAGTGCAAGAGGGTTCCCTTTTTTCCACACCCTCTCCAGCATTTATTGTTTGTAGATTTTTTGATGATGGACATCCTTACCATCTTACCAGTGTGAGGTGATATCTCCTTGTAGTTGATTTGCATTTCTCTAATAATGAGCAATCGCGAGCATCTTTTCATGTGCTTATTAGCCATCTGTATCTTCTTTGGAGAAATGTCTGTTTAGGTCTTTTGCCCGCTATTTGATTATGTTGTTTGTTTTTCTGGTATTAAGTTGTATGAGCTGCTTGTATATTTTGGAAATTAATCCTTTGTCAGTTGTTTCATTTGCTGTTTTTTCTCCCATTCTGAGGATTGTCTTTTCACTTTGTTTATAGTTTCCTTTGCTCTGCAAAAGGTTTTAAGTTTAATTAGGTCCCACCTGTTTATTTTTGTTTTTATTTCCATTACTCTAGGAGGTGGGTCATAGAGGATCTTGCTGTAATTCATGTCATTGAGTGTTCCGCCTAGGTTTTCCTCTAAGAGTTTTATGTTTCTTATCTTAACATTTAGATCTTTAATCCATTTTGAGTTTATCTTTGTGTATGCTGTTAGAAGTGTTCTAATTTCATTCTTTTTCATGTAGCTGTCCAGTTTTCCTAGCAACACTTATTGAAGAGACTATCTTTGCCCCATGGTATATTCTTGCCTCCTTTGTCAAAAATAAGGTACCCATAGGTGCATGAGTTTATCTCTGGGCTTTCAATCTTGTTTCATTGATCTGTACTTCTGTTTTTGTACCAGTACCATACTGTCTTGATGACCGTAGCTTTGTAGTATAGTCTGAAGTCAGGAAGGCTGATTCCTCCAGCTCCATTCTTCTTTCTCAAGACTGCTTTGGTCATTCAGGATCTTTTGTGTTTCCATATGAATTGTGAGATTATTTTATGTGAAAAATGCCATTGATAATTTGATAGGGATAGCTTTGAATCTGTAGATTACATTTGGTAGTATAGTCATTTTCACAATATTGATTCTTCCTACCCAGGAACATGGAATATCTCTCCATCTGTTCATGTCATCTTTGATTTCTTTCATCAGTGTCATAGTTTTCTGTCATGTATTTCTTAACTTCCTACTTATGCCTTCCAATCCCCTCTGATGAAAAGAACATCTTTTTTGGGGGGGTATTAGTTCTAGAAGGTCTTCTGGGTCTTCACAGAACCATTCAATTTCAGTTTCTTCGGCATCAGTGGTTGGGGCATGGACTTGGATTACTGTGTTGATGAATGATTTTCCCTGGAAATGAACCAAGATCATTCTGTCATTTTTGAGATTGTACCCAAGTAATACATTTCAGACTCTTTTGTTGACTATAAAAGATACTCCATTTCTTCTAAGGGATTCTTGCCCACAGCAGTAGATAGTGGTCATCTGAATTAAATTCTCCCATTCCCATCCATTTTAGTTCACTGATTCCTAAGATGTTGATATTCACTTTTGCCATCTCCTGCTTGACCACATCCAATTACCTTGATTCATGCACCTAACATTCAGGTTCCTATGCAATATTGTTCTTTACAGCATCAGACTTTACTTTCACCACCAGACACATCCACAACTGAGCATTGTTTCCACTTTGCCCAACTGCTTCATTCTTTCTGGAGCTATTAGTAATTGCCCTCTGCTCTTCCCCAGTACCATACTGGGCACCTCCTGACCAGGGGGCTCATCTTCTGATGTCATATCTTTTTGCCTTTTCACACTGCACATGGGGTTCTCAAGGCAAGAATACTGGAGTAGGTTGCCATTCCCTCCTCCAGTTGACTATGTTTTGTCAGAATGCTTTACTATGACCCATCTGTCTTGGGTGGCCCTGCATGGCATGGTTTATAGCTTCATTGAATCATATAAGCCCCTTTGCATGACAAGACTATGATCCATGAAGGGGATTTGACCTAAATTGACCCTTATGATTATACAGTGGAGGTGAGGAATAGATTCAAGGGATTAGACCTGGTAGACAGTGCCTGAGAACTCTGAACAAAGGTTTGTAACATTGTACAGGAGTCAGTGACCAAACCATCTCAAAGAGGAAGAAATATAAGAACACAAGTGATTGTCTAAGAAAGCTTTACAAATAGCTGAGGAAAGAAGAAAAGTGAAAGGCATAAGAGAAAGGGAAAGATATACCCAGCTGAATGCAGAGTTCCAGAGAATGGCAAGGAGAAATAAGAAGGTCTTCTTCAATGAACAGTGCAAAGAAATGGAGAAAAACAATAGAGTGGGAAAGACTAGAGATCTCTTCAAGAAAATTGGAGATATCAACAGAATGTTTCATGCAAGGACAGGCCTGATAAAGGACAGAAATGGTGAGAACCTAACAGAAGCAGAAGAGATTAAGAAGAGGTGAAAAGAATACACGAGAACTAAACAAAAAAGATCTTCATGACCCAGATAACCATGATGGTGTGATCACTTACCTGGAGCCAGACATCCTGGAGTGTGAAGTCAAGTGGGAAGCATCACTACGAACAAAGCTAGTGCAGGTGATGGAATCCCAGCTGTGCTATTTCAAAACCTGAGGGATGCTGCTGCTAAAGTGCTGCACTCAGTATGTCACCAGATTTGGAAAACTCAACTGTGGCCACAGGACTCAGAAAGGCCAGTTTTCATTCCAATCCCAAAGAAAGGCAATGCCAAAGAATGCTCAAACTACTGCACAGTGGCACTCATCTCACACGCTAGCAAGGTAATGCTCAAAATCCTTCAAGCTAGGCTTTAGCAGTTCGTGAACTGAGAACTTTAGACGTACAAGCTGGTTTTAGAAAAGGCAGAGGAAGCGGATATCAGATTGTCAATGTTCATTGGATCATGGAGAAAGCAAGGGAGTTTCAGAAAAACATCTACTTCTGCTTCAGCGAAGTAGAAAAGTAAAGTAGTAACGTAGTAGTAGCCTTTGACTGTGTGGATCACAACAAGCTGTGGATCATTCTTAAAGAGGTGGGAATACCAGACTACCTTACCTGTCTCCTGAGAAATCTGTATGCAGAACAAGAAGCAACAAGAAGTTAGAAATGGACATATAACAATGTACTGGTTCACATCCATACATGAACTACTGGAAAAACCATAACTTTGACTAGATGGACCTTTGTTGGCAAAGTAATGTCTCTGCTTCTTAATATGCTATCCAGGTTTGTCAAAATCTGTCTTCCAAGGAGTAAGTGTCTTTTAATTTCACAGCTACAGTCACCATCTGCAATGATTTTGGAGCCCAAGAAAATAAAGTCTGTCACTTTTTCACTGTTTCCCCATCTATTTGCCATGAAGTGATGGGACCAGATGCCATGATCTTAGTTTTCTGAATGTTGAGCTTTAAGCCAACTTTTTCACTCTCCTCTTTCACTTCCATCAAGAGGCTCTTTAGTTCTTCTTCACTTTCTGCCATAAGGCTGGTATCATCTGCATATCTGAGCTTATTGATATTTCTCATGGCAATCTTGATTCCAGCTTGTGCTTCTTCCAGCCCAGCATTTCTCATGATGTACTCTGCATATAAGTTAAATAAGCAGAGTGACAATATACAGCCTTGATGTACCTCTTTTCCTATTTGGAATCAGTCTGTTGTTCCATGTCCAGTTCTCACTGTTGCTTCCCTGACCTGCATACAGATTTCTTAGGAGGCAGATCAGGTGGTCTGGTATTCCCATCTCTTTCAGAATTTTCCACAGTTTATTGTGATCCACACAGTCAAAGTCTTTGGCATAGTCAATAAAGCAGAAATAGATGTTTCTCTGGAACTCTCTTGCTTTTGTGATGATCCAGCAGATGTTGGCAATTTGAACTCCAGTTCCTCTGCCTTTTCTAAATCCAGCTTGAACATCTGGAAGTTCACGGTTCACTTACTGTTGAAGCCTGGCTTGGGGAATTTTGAGCATTACTTTGCTAGCATATGACATGAGTGTAATTGTGGGGTAGTTTGAGCATTCTTTAGCATTGCCTTTCTTTGGGATTGGAATGAAAACTGACCTTTTCTGGTCCTGTGGCCACTGCTGAGTTTTCCAAATTTGCTGGCATATTGAGTGCAGCACTTTCACAGCACAATCTTTTAAGATTTGAAATAGCTCAACTGGAATTTGATCACCTCCACTAGCTTTGTTCATAGTGATGCTTCCTAAAGCCCACTTGACTTCACATTCCAGGATGTCTGGCTCTAGGTGAGTGATCATACCATCATGATTATCTGGGTCATGAAGATCTTTTTTGTACAGTTCTTCTGTGTATTCTTGCCACCTCTTCTTAATATCTTCTGCTTCTGTTGGGTCCATACCATTTCTGTCCTTTATGGTGCCCATCTTTGCATGAAATGTTCTCTTGGTATCTCTAATTTTCTTGAAGAAATCTCTAGTCTTTCCCATTCTGTTGTTTTCCTCTATTTCTTTGCATTGATCACTGAGGAAGTCTTTCTTATCTCTCCTTGCTATTCTTTGGAACTTTGCATTCAAATGGGTATATCTTCACTTTTCTCCTTTGCCTTATGCGTCTCTTCTTTTCTCAGCTATTTGTTAGGCCCCCTCAGACAACCATTTTGCTTTCTTGCATTTCTTTTTCTTGGGGATGGTCTTGATCACTGCCTCCTGTATAATGTCGCAGACCTCCATCCATAGTTCTTCAGGCATTCTGTCTGTCGGATCTAATCCCTTGAATCTACTTGTCACTTCCACTGTAAAATCATAAGGGATTTTATTTAGGTCATATCTGAATGGTCTAGTGGTTTTCCCTACTTTCTTCAATTTAAGTCTGAATTTGGCAATAAGGAGTTCAGTATCTGAGCCACAGTCAGCTCTCGGTCTTGTTTTTGCTGACTGTATAGAGCTTGTCCATCTTTGACTGCAAAGAATATAATCTGTCTGATTTCGGTATTGACCATCTAGTGATGTGCATGTGTAGAGTCTTCTCTTGTGTTGTTGGAATAAGGTGTTTGCTATGACCAGTGCATTCTCTTGGCAAAACTCTATTAGCCTTTGCCCTGCTTCATTCTGTACGCCAAGGCCAAATTTGCCTATTAATTCAGGTATTTCTTGACTTCCTACTTTTGCATTCCAGTTCCCTATAATGGACTTCCCTGGTGGCTCAGATGGTAAAGCGTCTGCCTACAATATGGGAGACCCAGGTTCAATCCCTGGGTTGGGAAGATCCTCTGGAGAAGGAAATGGCATCCCACTGCAGTACTCTTGCCTGGAAAATCCCATGGACGGAGGAGCATGATAGGCTACAGTCCATGGGGTCACAAAGAGTCGGACACGACTGAGCGACTTCACTTTCTTTCTTTCTTTCTTTCACTTTCCCTATAATGAAAAGGACATCTTTTGGGGACGTTAGTTCTAGAAGATCATAAAACCTTTCAGCTTCTTCAGCATTACTGGTCGGGGCATAGACTTGGATTACTGTGATATTGAATGGTTTGCCTTGGAAATGAACAGAGATCATTCTGTTGTTTTTTGAGATTGCATCCAAGTACTACATTTCAGACTTCATGATGACTGCAGCCATGAAATTAAAAGACACTTGTTCCTTAGAAGGAAAGCTATGACAGACCTAGACAGCATATTTAAAAGCAGAGACGTCACTTTGCCGACAAAGGCCCATAATAATAATGTACAGATGTGAAAGTTGGACCATAAGGAAGACTGAGCACCAAAGAATTGATGCTTTTGAATTGTGGTGTTGGAGAAAACTCTTGAGAGTTCCTTAGACTGCAAGATCAAACCACTCAAGCCTGAAAGAAATCAACCGTGAATATTCACTGGAAGAACTGACTCTGAAGCTGAAGCTTCAATACTTTGGCCACCTGATGTGAAGAGCTGACACACTGGAAAAGACCCTGATTCTGGGAAAGATTGAGGGCAGGAGGAGAAAGCTGCCGCAGAGGATGAGATGGTTAGAGAGCATCACGGGCTCAGTGGACATGAGTTTGAGCAAACTCCAGGAGATACTGGAATCAGGGGAGCCTGGCATGCTGCAGTCTTTGGGGTTGCAAAGAGTCAGACACGACTTAGCAACTGAACAGCAACAACTGGATAACTCAGGATAAATACCTGAGTGTTTGCCATGGTAAAATAATATTCACAGGTTCAGGGAATTCGAATGTGCACATATCTTTCTGGTTCAGTCTTTACAGTCACCAAGTTCTCTAAAGGTTCTAGCATAGTCATGTTTACATGGTAATAGAAGCTGAATTTAGGAATTATTTGCATAGATGTCGTGGGTGAGCTGTGAACATGCATCTGTGCTGTGCTCAGTCGTGTCTGACTCTGTGACCCTGTGGGCTGCAGCCCGCCAGGCTCCTCTGTCCATGGGACTCTCCAGGCAAGAATACTGGAGTGGGTTGCCATACCCTCCTCCAAGGGATCTTCCCAACCCAGGAACAGAACCCAGGTCTCCCACATTGCAGGTGGATTCTTTACCAGCTGAGCTACCAGGAAAGCTCCTAACTTGCAGCTAGTGAACAGTTATTCCAGGTTCAAAGCCAGGCTATAAGAGTCTGAAGTTCATGCTTTTAATTACGAATGGGTGCTGTCACCTTCTTGCCCTTCTTAAATGTTAATTCTGTCTATACGTTGTAGAAGTCAACATTTACAGGAAGGAAGCATGGGGTCAAGTTGTACCAATATCCCCTCAGTCCTTGGGTTGGCAAGGGTTCTACAGACATTAGAAGCCCTTTGCATCACCATCAGCCCCCAAAGTCTCCCCTGTTGAAAAGTCAGTGTGATGCGTAAATGCCCTGCCACAGAGTAAACAGGAAGCCGAGTGCCCTTTCTTGCCAGTTTCCTTTGATTTGCACTTCAGTGCTTAGAGTTTCAGTCTGAAATATAAAAATGACCCTGGTAATCATCTGCCTGTCCAAAAGATTCTCTGATGGGGGTTGGTGCAATTTAGTGAGAATCAGCCCTTATGAGGGCCATTCATAATCAGCTGCTCATTTGGCGAAGACTTTCTGCCCTACAGGCCTGAGAAACATGAGCGCATAAATCCTTAAGACTTATGAAGCACTTTGTATTTCATAAGCACTTAGCTAAAATTAATTATCCAATTAATCTCCAAGGATGATAACCAAATGATTTCTTTTAAAAATTATCATTACTTATTAACGAATTAGAAAGCTGAAAGCTGATAGATTTTGCATGAGTTTCTACTGGGGAAACGGGCCACTGAGGGACCAAATTCCAGTCCCTTCAATGTCTTTTGATAAAAACGCAACAGAAGCCAAACACAGGAGGTGGAACACTGGAATCTGCACTGTCCTCCATGTGGGAATCGTGGGGTCACTGAGCCCCCCGAGGCATCCATTTCTCTGGTAGCCACAACACTAGAATTCCGCCCCTGCTTCTCTGACTGAACTGAAAAAGTGAGGTCTTCATGGAAATGAAACATCTTATTCTGCGAATGTTGATTGACTTGTATGTTAAATAAATTTTAATTAAACAATGTTTTTAAGTCCGGGATCCCTTAACTATGAGTTATTATGTAACTGGCTTTGGTGGTGTTATGTTGTGGTTGAGAACTTAGGATCTGGGGCCAGATGGCAGGATTTGAATCTCACTCACTACCTGGGTGACTGTGGACAAGTCACGTGCCAGCTTCCTTTTCCATAATATGGCATCACGAGTGTATTATTTTGAGGACTGAATGAGTCAATCCAGGTAAAGGCTCTTGGCTCTGTTCCAGGTCTGTGGCAGGAAGCCAGTTACTGCTTGCATCTACATAGCTAATTAAGGACTTGGCAGTTTTATCACAAAGGAACGAGGACATGAATGTGTCCGCTAGGTTTCTGTGACCAGATGGGCACTGACTGAGCGTCCAGCAGACTCAGCCCCTCACAGCCCTCTTGCCTTCCCTCTCCCCTGTCTTTCCCCGTCTCTCTGTTACTTCACCTCCCTCCCTTCTCCCTGCCTGCCCTTTGCTTTTCATCCCCCTCTTCCTGTGTCTTCACCATCCAGGTCAATGAAGGATCCCAAAATTGGCTGGGTCTGCTTGTGGGAACGATTCTTTTCTCACGGAGTATCAGAGAAAAACAAGCCGCTTTGTGAAGGTCCCTGAACCCACTCTCCCCGCTGAGCAGACGGTGTCCATCCTCCGCCCCACGGTTTATGTCTGCTCTCTCTGCCTCTCTTCCTGTCTGTTTCTCTCTGTATCTGTCATTGTCTCTTGTCGTGTATGTGGGTCCCCTCAGCTGTAGGAGGTGAGCTCCCTGGGCCCTTTGAAGAATTGCTTGCGGGGAAGCAGAGAGAAAAAGATCTTGTGCCTCCTCCTGCCCTGGGACATGATTGAGAGAACTGCTCTCTTCAACGAGAATTAATGTCAATATGACGTGGCAGGTGGTTCTGAAACTCCAGGGACTCAGGTCCCTCTCAGTAGTCCCTGAAGCAGCAAGACTTGAAACAGTATATTTCTGAACAGGTGTTCGAGTGAAGCAGAGATGATGATTCTAATCAAGACAACTTACACAAAAGCTAACTGGGCATATATTTAATGATGCATGTAATTACGATTGTGCTGCATGGTAATTAGCATAAATGGTAAGGGGCTCATGAAAATGACTGTTAAAAAAACTACTGAAGTATTACTTTTTCACAGCTAAGCCAAATTTTATTTCCCCTTCCTACATTGCTAATTCACCAGCATCTGTAATCAGTGTCAATGTTGGTAATTTCTTGATGCCACATACTGTTTACTCATCACATCCTGTGAACATACTTAGATCCAGACACAGAAATACACATGAATACACACACACTCACACTCACATTCTCTCTCACTCACAAAAAGACAAAGAGAGAGCCTGGACTCAACTGTAAAATGAGGGTTCCCTTATACATATTCATTTACCCTCTCCTCTAGGGCAGAGGTTACCACCCATGAATCCCCACCCCATCCCCTCCTTCCTGGATCCTTGTGGTCTCTTTGGAGAGGCTTGACCACTGGCTAAAGTGATGTGTGAGTTTCCTTATAATCATAATATTCTATTTTAAAAATAACAATGAGGGGGTGGTTTAAAAGTATAAATGAGTAGGTTTTGGTACCTTCATAATATCACCATCATCTTCATCATCGCAAAAAATTGTAATTGTTGAACATATTCCAGGTACAATGATGTGCTCTTTGTATACACAATCCATTTAAATTTGAAGTAGATGTTCTTCATTTACTAAATGAGAAAACTGGAATTTATTGAAGTTAAGTATTTGCCCAAGGTCATGGAAAAAATCAGTAGGACATCAGGATTCAAATTCTGGGGATTTTGACTAGAGCTCAAGGTGTGAAACCAACTTGTTCTTCTAACAAAATGTAAGTGATAAGAATAGAAGGCGAGGGTGGGATGTTTTGAAAGAACAGCATGTATATTATCTATGGTGAAACAGATCACCAGCCCAGGTTGGATGCATGAGACAAGTGCTCGGGCCTGGTGCGCTGGGAAGACCCAGAGGAACTGGGTGGAGAGGGAGGTGGGAGGGGGGATCGGGATGGGGAATACATGTAAATCCACAGCTGATTCATGTCAATGTATGACAAAACCCACTGAAATGTTGTGAAGTAATTAGCCTCCAACTAATAAAAATAAATGAAAAAAAAAAAAGAATAGATATTTCCTTCCCCTAAATCTTTATCTTTCTTCATTGGTAACTATGTCCATAGGGCATGTCTATCTTTCATAAGAAAGAACGGCCCCGAGGAGCAGTTCCCTGCGTGTCCTTGTTGACTGTAGCTTGTAGCCCTGCTTGCATGTGACCTCAGCCCTGCCCTGTTCCTCCCGCTCTTCTTGGTAAAATCCAGATTGTCTGAACAATGGCACTTAATTACTCAGAATAATTCCTTCTTTTCCCCAGAACCTCTTGGAACAAACACTCTTGAAACTAGCTGAACTTCAGCTGACCCTGCCTACTGAAGCCCTGTAAAAATATTCCTCCCTCCTTCCCAACTTAGAAAGCTCCTTCTCCTGCCGACAGCTTTGAAAAAAGACTTATGCTAATGGCACTCTTGTTTTTTTCCACCAAGGATTTGCCTAAGAGATGCTGAGATGCTAATAGCTGTCCACAACTTGGAGAAGATGGAGAAGCCGTCTTAGAAAGAGTGAGATTAACACAGGAAGACGTAAAGATTTAAGTGCTGGGAGAAGAGAGAGAGAGGTGGAGGCAGAGACAGAGATATCCAGTGGTATTCAGATTCCCATCCTATTTCTCTAAGCCCAGCACAACATCTGTTATTACCATTTTATTCTTATATAAGTGAACTAGTTAAACATGTAGGGTCAGAAAAAAAAAAAAAAAAAGGAGGCCAATCACAGCAATCCTCAAATTCAGCTATGCAAGCTTGATTTTTATAACTCAGTACTGAAATAAACTCAAATCTAGAGCCTCTGTGTCCAGGAATGAGGGTAGACATTGTTTTCCCCTTTTTATTAGCTCGCTCAACTAGTCTCTTCTGGGTAAATGCTCAATCAGAAACTCAGGGATCTCCCCTAAGCCCTTGCCAACCCCTTTTGGGAATGAACTCAGGGTGCTAACAAATAATTTTTTTTAATTGTGCTCTCAGAAAATAGAAAAATTGTGCTCTCTCATACAAGTATAAAATGTGTGTTGAAGATTGTATTCCACTCATTATTTAGTGAGGAAACCAGTGAGCACTCAAAACTGGTTCCAAGGAAAATCCAGAGGAAAAGCACACACACAGGCAGTTAGGAATATGGAACGGAATTTGCTGATAGAGACAAAACTGGCGTCTCCCACAGAGTGGAAACGGATTGCTTTCACTGGGTAAACTTCACTGTATTTCTGAAAATGGAATTGTTTGCATCATCATCAGCTTTTCACAAGTTAACTTCAGTTTCTACAGACTTCCAAAATAGGGGCAATGTAAGACACAGATCCCTATAAAACCAGGTAATCCTGAAACGGTCTTTTCTCCAGAGACTTTTACCAAGAATTCTGTCTGTACAGTCTGATCCGCTACACGGGATCAGACTAGTTTAAACAGAAGTGAGATTTGAATCACTGAGCTTAAAAAACTTCCTGCCACATATGACTTATAAATTGCTGCCAAACTAAAAATACTCTATTTTTCACAGTCCTCCACCCATTTCATCGTTTGCGACAAGACCGGGAACTGTCCACTCTTCACTGCACAGCCAAAGCTGGGCTGCAGACAAGGCTGGGTTACCATTGACAGACAAGACAAAGCAGAAACGCAGGCAGCCACGTTCTCTCTGAGTGAGCGAGCAAAAGCTGCCTGTGCCACTGTGCTCTCATTCCAGGGTCAGGGGCACTCCCAGCGGCAAGGGCAACCAGGGAGCGGAGCTTCAGCTTGGCAGCCACGCGCAGCTGAACCCTGCTCCTCTGGAAGAAGGCCCTAGCTGGCCCTCCAGCACCATCTGCTCCTGCAGGATCCCTGGCCTCCCTCCATGGGCTGGAGTTTTCCGTGTCCCCTCATCCATCTCATTCCCAGTTTTCCAACCTCTGTATTCTACTTATTTGTTGTGGCTGAAGTACTTACTCTGAGTAATGGATATGTGTTAAAAAACTGCACATATTTAATGTATATAATTTGATGGGTTTGAGCATAGGCAAACACGCATGAAACCATCACCACAATCCAGGTAATAAACATCGCCATCACCCCCAAAGATTCCTCCTGTCCGTATCCTGTGATATGTGATGCGGAACACTTAACCTGAGGTCTGCCCTCTCAGCACATTTTTCAGCGTACGTTACAGTCTTGTTAACTCTAGGCACTGTGTTGTGCTGCGGGTCTCCAGAATTTATTCATCGTGCATAACTAAAACTTTATACCCACTGAGCAACAACTCCTCATTTCCTCCTCCCCCCAGCCCCTGGTATCATTCTACTTCCTGCTTCAGTGAGCTTGACTATTTCAGATACTTTATTATTTATGTGAGATCGTAATGAGATATCACTTCACACCTATTAGGATGGATATTATCAAAAACACAAAAGACAATAAGTGTTGGAGAGGATGTGGAGACGTTGAAACCCTTGTATGTTGTTGGTGGAATGTAATATGGTGTTGCTGTTATGGAAGACAGTATGGAGCTTCCTCAGAAAAATTAAAAATAGAGCTACCCTATGATCCAGCAGAGGAGGGCATGGCAACCTACTCCAGTATTCTTGCCTGGAGTATCCCATGGGCAGAGGAGCCTAGTGGGCTACAGTCCACAGGGCTGTAAAGAGTCGGACACGACTGAAGCAACTTAGCATGCACACGTGATCCAGCAATCTCACTTCTGAGTATATATATCCAAAAGAATTGGCGTCTGGATCTCAAAGAACTATCTTTTTTAATTAACGTTTGTATTTTCGGCGGTGCGGGGTCTTTGCTGCTGCCAGCAGGCTTTCCTTAGTGTGGTGGGTGTGGGCCGCTCTTTGCTGTGGTTCATGGGCTTCTCATTGCGGGGGCTTCTCTTACTGAGTCCCCGCAGGTGGTAAGGCATGGGCCTCAGTAGTTGTGGCGCACAGGCTTAGTTGCTTCATGGCGTGTGGGATCTTCCCAGACCAGGAGTCAAACCTGTATCTCCTGCATTGGCAAGCAGATCCTTAACCACTGGCTCACCAGGGAAGTTGAAGAGATACCAAAGATATCAAAGAGATAACTGCACTCCCATGCTTCCTGCAGCATTATTCACACTTCCAAAATATAGAAACAATCTAAATATCCATTGATGGATAAATAGATAAAGAAAATGTAGTATATACATACAATGGGATAATGTTCAGCCTTTAAAAAGAAGGAAATTCTAGGAATTCCCTGGTGATAGAGTCATCAGGACTTCGAGCTTTCACTGCTGAGGGCCCAGGTTCAATCCCTGGTAGCGAAACTAAGATCCCACAAGTCACATTGCACAGCCAAACTTTTTTTAAAAACAAATAAATAAAAAGAATAGACAGCAACTAAATCTGGGTCCAAATGGATGAAACTAGAGGACCTCATGCAAGTGAAATGAGCCAGTCACAGAAGGAGATGGGGTCTTTAAAGTGGTAATTAAGTTAAAATGAGGTCACTAAAGTGAGCCCTCACCCAGTATGCTGAGTGTCCTTGTAAGCGGCAGTTAGGAAATAGACACAACTCAGAGGAAAGACCATGTGATGACAGAGGGAGGAAACGGCCGTCTGCACAAAGAAAGGCTTCAGAGGAAACCCACCCTGCTGACATCTATCTAGAACTCCTAGCCTGCAGAACTCTGAGAAATTTAATTTGTTGTTAAAGCAGTGCAGTCTATTTTACTTTGCTATGGCAACCCCTGGTGGCTCAGATGGTAAAGAACCAGCCTGCAACGCAGGAGACCTGGGTTCAATCCCTGGGTCGGGAAGATCCCCTGGAGGAGGGCATGGCAACCCACTCCAGTATTGCCTAGAGAATCCCCATAGACAGAAGAGTCTGCCGAGCTACAGTCCATGGGGTCGTAAAGAGTCGACACGACTGAGCGACTAAGCGCACACACGGCATGCATGGCAGCCTTGGCCAACACTGCTGCTTTTAATGCAGAACATTTTATTCTCCACTTCACTGCTTGGAGCCCGTGAAAGCCTCCCTTGGTAAATCCTTAACCTCATTAAGGCTCTCTGCTAAACAAAAGGCCATTCTCTCTGGGTATCTGCCTGTTAATAGCACAGAATACCCACAGAAACTGAGGAATTAGCCTTTCCTTGAGCAAGATCAAACTCTGGCACACCAGTCTCCTTAGGTTGGAAGGGGACAGTATAAAAGTCTATTCTTCCCTCATAAGAAATATGCTACCTAATAGGAAGCTGGAAGCATCTGCAGGCATCTGCAGATTTGTTTGCTTGAAACTCACTCTCCCCTTGCCGTTGCAGTCACATGCATTCATTCGCCATTCTTTTAAGGACCTCTGTGTGGCCCAGGTGAGGCAGACTAGTTCCAGTCCTCATGGAGCTCACTTCCTAGCAGAAAGATAGACATTAAAAGAGTAAACAGACCAAAAAATATATAAATTGCTAGTTATGGAGGACTGTAATTCGAGTAACTTACTGTGATAGACGATAAGGTGAAGAGGGTTAAACCACTTTAGAGTTCTCAGAGAAAGAGACACTGAACAGATCCTGCAGGATGGGAGGGAACTGAGATGCCTCATGGAAACTAGGGTGAGAGCATTCCTGGAGAGACTTTCAGGCAGATATATCCAGGTATACTTTTCTTGATTAAAATGAAATGGGCAGAAGACCTAAATAGACATTCCTCCAAAGAAGACATACAGATGACCAATAGGAACATGAAAATATTCTCAGCATTGCTAAGAATTAGAGAAATGCAAATCAAAACCTCAGTGAAGGAGAACAAGATGGCGGAGGAGTAGGTGGACGTGGAGTACATCTCTCTCCATGGATACATCAGGAATACACCTTCAGACACAGAAGTGCACACAGAACACCAGCTGAGAGCGGACAGGAGGACTTGACCAGCAGAAAAGAATATATAGAAACACAAAAAACTCAGTAGGACGAAGGAGCTAGGGGGAGAAACAGGAGTGTTAGTAGGACGGGACCTGCCCTCAGTGGGTGGGGGAACTGAAGCGGGGGTCCGATCCCCACATCGGGGCAATTGTCTGAGTCAGAGGAGGAACACTTAAGGCTGAGAGTGAAACAGCTGATAAGTCGCAGCCTAAATGGAATGAGAATCAGACAGTCCTTGCTGCAGACACACACACCCCCGACAGGGACGCAGGTCCCCTGGAAGGCGCAGTGGCTGGGAGCTGGAGTTTAGGGATTGTGGAGCAATCCCAGGGCGAGAGCTGCTGTTGGCTGTGGAGAGACGGATCCAGGGAATGTGAGGGAGGAGACTGTGGTGGGAAATACCTGTGGAGGAAAGCCGGGCAGCCATGGAAGCAAGGCGATACTGCTGAGTCACGCGTAGGGGGTGGAGCCCTCACCAGAGCCTCTCGAGAAAAGACTCTGATAGGCCATTACTCCTGTGGCAGAGGCAGTCTCTGTCCCTTCACACTTGGCGCTGCCAAGCAGCTGCACCACCATCACGCCCAATTCTTACCAGGGCAGAGCTGCCACGGGAAAAAAAGCCTTGCATCCATGCGTGCAGGGTCTCTTCAGTCATGTCCAGCTCTTTGTCACCCTGTAGACTGTGACCCGCCAGGCTTCTCTGTCAGGGGGTTCTTCAAGCAAGAACACTGGAGCGTAGTGGCCAATACTGGTTGCCATACCCTTCTGCTGCTGCTGCTGCTGCTGCTAAGTCACTTCAGTCGTGTCTGACTCTGTACGACCCCATAGACGGCAGCCCACCAGGCTCCCCCGTCCCTGGGATTCTCCAGGCAAGAACACTGGAGTGGGTTGCCATTTCCTTCTCCAATGCATGAAAGTGAAAAGTGAAAACGAAGTCGCTTAGTTGTGTCCGACTCTTAGTGACCCCATGGACTGCAACCCACCAGACTCCTCCGTCCATGAGATTTTCCAGGCAACAGTTCTGGAGTGGGGTGACCATACCTTCTAGAGCACTGCATTTCCTGCTGCCCCAGCCGCCAACCCCCCTGGGTACCTGGAGCTGCCAGAACCCCTGAGACCCACGCAGCTGCACCCCCTCCACACCGGGCCCTCACAGGGGCAATCCAAGCCCCCCAGGGCAGCCTCAGGAGCAAACCCCAGTGGACAACCCACATGCAGAGGTGGAAATAAAACCAGAAGTGAAACCCAGGGGCAGTGTGGCTAAGGAAGAAGACCCAAAACCTCCCCATCAGCTGTACAGACAGCAGATTAAATCCACACGATCAACTAGGCAGACTCTGTGTCTATGGAATATATAGAAGGTCACTGAGAGCTCCCAGAAAGGAAAACACTCTAGCTCTGATAGCTGTGGGCACTGGAGGCAGGAACACACAGGAATAGGACCAGGTTAGACTCTGAGCTGCCCCCACAGCAGGTCCAGAGACCAGCGCAGAGTTGTAGGGCATCCTATGGAGGCGAGGTGGACTGTGACCCCCAGCAAGGAAAAGGATTCTAACAGCAGAGACTCAAGAAAAACATTTATTATTCTTATGCTTTGACTTGTTCTGTAGATTCTTTGGGATTTTTTTTTCTCCCCCCTCTGTTTAGTAGTTGATTTTATTGGCACCATGAAATCTAATTAAGCTTTTGAGCATTTTCTTTTCCTCAGTCACATTTTTTTATTGTTGTTATAAACCTCTGCCTCTAGGTTGGGCTTTTGAAATTCTATGGAGTTATCTCTTTTTTTTTTCTTTTCTCTTTTTTTTAATTTTAATTTTTTTAAACCTATTATTTTTTCTACATTTATTCCTTTGTTTGCTTTTCCAGCTGTTCTTTTCTCCTTGCACTTAATCTTTAATGTATATAAATCTTCTTTATCTACCTCTATTTAACTTTACATAGCTATTCTTTCTTTCCTTTCCTATCAACATATTTGTTAGTTTTATTTTCATTGTTTTATTCCCCAATTTACACCTTGCTTTAGTTTTGTTTTCCAGTTTGTGCTTTAGTTAGTTTTGTTCTTAACTGGTAGATATAATTTTTGGTTTCCTTGGTTCCTTTGATGGAGAAATAAAAAGCTTTTCAGACAAGCAAAAGTTAAGAGAATTCAGTACCACCAAACCGGCCTTACAACAAATGTTAAAGGGACTTATATAGTCAAGAAATACAAGAGAAGAAAAAGATCTACAAAATTAACCCCAAACAATTAAGAAAATGGCAATAGGAACATATATAGCAATAATTACTTTAAATGTATATGGATTAAATGCTCCAACCAAAAGACACAGACTGACTGAATGGATAAAAAAACAAGACCCACATACATGCTGTCTATAAGAAACCCATTTCAGACCTCAAGACACATACAGACTGAAGGTGAGAGGATGGAAAAATGTATTCCATGCATGTGGGAAGTAAAAGAAAGCTGGAGCAGCAATCCTCGTATCAGACAAAATAGACCTTAAAGAAGATTACAAGAGATAAGGAAGGACACTGCATAATGACCAAGGGATCAGTCCAAGAGGAAGACGTGACAATTGTAAATATCTATGCAACCTACATAGGAGCACCTCAATACATAAGACAAACACTAGAAGACATAAAAGGAGAAATTGACAGTAACACAATAATCAGTCAGTTCAGTCCAGTCTCTCAGTCGTGTCCAACTCTGCAACCCCATGAATCGCAGCACGCCAGGCTTCCCTGTCCATCACCAACTCCCAGAGTTTACTCAAACTCATGCCCATCGAGTTGGTGATGCCATCCAGCCATCTCATCCTCTGTCGTCCCCTTCTCCTCCTGCCCCCAATCCCTTACAGAATCAGGGTCTTTTCCAATGAGTCAACTCTTTGCATGAGGTGTCCAGAGTATTGGAGTTTCAGCTTCAGCATCAGTCCTTCCAATGAACACCCAGGACTGATCTCCTTTAGGATGGACTGGTTGGATCTCCTTGCAGTCCACAGGACTCTCAAGAGTCTTCTCCAATACCATAGTTCAAAAGCATAGTAGGAGACTTTAACACCCCACTCACACCAATGGACAGATCATCAAAACAGAAAATTAATAAAGAAGACACACATCTTAAATGATACATTAGATAAGATAGATCTCACTGATAGCTTCAGGACATTCCATCCAAATGCAGAAGAATACACCTTCTCAAGTGCACATGGAACATTCTCCAGCATAGACGACATCTTGGGTCACAAATCAAACCTCAATAAATTTAAGAAAATTGAAATCATATCAAGAAGCTTCTCTGGCTACAATGCTATGAGACTAGATATCAATTATAAGAAAAAAAACTATAAAAAACACAAACACATGGATTAAACAACACGTTTCTAAATAACCAACAAGTTACTGAAGAAATCAAAAGGGAAATAAAAACATTTCTAGAAACAAATGACAATGAAAACACAATGGAAACTCAAAACCTATGGGATGCAGCAAAAGCAGTTCTAAGAGGGAAGTTTATAGCAACACAATCCTACCACAAAAAACTAAAACATCAAGTAGACAGCCTAACTTTACACCTAAAACAACTGGGAAAAGATGAACAGAAAAACCCCAAATTAGTAGAAGGAGAGGAATCATAAAGATCTAAGCAGAAATAAATGAAGAAAGAAATGAAATAAACAATAGTAAAGATTAGCAAAACTAAAAGCTGGTTCTTTGAGAAGATTAATAAAATTGACAAACCTTTAGCCTGACTTATCAAGAAAAGTAGAAGAATCAAAACTACAAAATTAGAAATGAAAAAGGAGATATTACAACAGATAATGAAGAAATACAAAGGATTATAAGACACTATTATGAACAACTATATGGCAACAAAATGGATAACCTGGAAGAAATGGACAGATTCTTAGAAAACTTCAATCTTCCAAGACTGAACCAGGAAGAAATAGAAATTATGAACAACCCAATTACAAGCACTGAATTACAAGCTGTGATCAAAAGTCTCTCAAAAAACAAAAGTCCAGGACCAGATGGCTTCACAGGAGATTTCTATCAAACATCTAGGGAAGAGCTAATGCCTATCCTTCTCAAACTCATTCAAAATATTTCAAAGGAAGGAATACTTCCAAACTCATTCTACAAGGCCACCATTATCCTGATACCAAAACCAGACAAAGACAACACAAAAAAAGAAAACTACAGGCCAATATCACTGATGAACATAGATGCAAAAATTCTCAACAAAATTTTAGCAAACAGAATTCAGAAACACATCAGAAAGCTCATACACCATGATCAAGTTGGGTTTATTCCAGGGATGCAAGGATTCTTCAATATATGCAAATCAATCAATGTGATATACCATATTAACAAATTGAAAGATAAAAACCATATGATAATCTCAGTAGATGCAGAAAAAGCCTTTGACAAATTTTAGCATCCATTTATGATTAAAACTCTTCAAAAAATGGGCATAGAAGAAACCTACCTTAACATAGTAAAGGCCATATATGATAAGCCTACAGCAAACATTATTCTCAATGGTGAAAAGCTGAAAGCGTTCTCCTTAAGATCAAGAACAAGACAAGGGTGTCCACTTTCACCACTATTATTCAACATAGTTCTGGAAGTCCTAGCTACAGCAATCGGAGAAGGAAAAGAAATAAAAGGAATCCAAATTTGAAAAGAAGAAGTAAACCTCTCACTGTTTGCAGATGACGTGATACTGTACATAGAAAACCCTAAAGATAGTATCAGAAAATTACTAGAGCTAATGAGTGAATTTAGCAAAGTTGCAGGATACAAAATCAGTACACAGAAATCACTTGTGTTTCTATATACTAACAATGAGAAATCAGAAAGAGCAATTAAGGAATCAATCCCATTCACCATTGCAACAAAAAGAATAAAATATCTAGGAATAAACTTACCTAAGGAGACAAAAGAACTGTACACAGAAAATTATAAGACACTAATGAAAGAAATCAAAGATGACAAACAGATGGAGAGATATTCCATGTTCCTGGTAGAAACAATCAATATTGTGAGAATGATTATACTACCAAACACAATGTACAGATTCAGTGATATCCCTATCAAATTACCAATGACATTTTTCACAGAACTAGAACAAAACATTTCACAACTCATATGGAAACACAAAAGACCCCAAAGAGCCAAAGCAGTCTTGATAAAAAAGAATGTAGCTGGAGAAATCAATCTTCCTGACTTCAGATTACACTGCAAAGCTACAGTCATCAAGACAGTATTGTGCTGGCACAAAAACAGTAATACGGAGCAATGGAACAAGATAGAAAGCCCAGAGATAAACCTATGCACCGATGCATACCTTATTTTTGACAAAAGAGGCAAAAACATACAATGAGACAAAGACAGCCTCTTCAATAAATGGTGCTGGGGAAACTGGACAGCTACATGTAAAAGAATGAAATTAGAACACTTCCTAACACCATACACAAAGATAAAATGGATTAAAGACCTAAATGTAAGACCAGAAACTATAAAACTCTTAGAGGAAAACAGGCAGAACATTCAATGACATAAATCACAGCAAGATCCTCTATGACCCACCTCCTAGAGTAAGGGAAATAAAAGCAAAAGTAAACAAGTGGAGCCTGATTAAACTTAAAAGCTTTTGCACAGCAAAGGAAACGATAAGCAAGGTGAAAAGACAACCCTCAGAATGGGAGAAAATAATAGCAAATGAAACAACTGACAAAGGATTAATTTCTAAAATATATAAGCAGTTCATACAACTCAATACCAGAAAAACAAACAATCCAATCAAAAAGTAGGGAAAAGACCTAAAAAGACATTTCTCCAAAGAAGACATACAGATGGCTAACACACACATGAAAAGATGCTCAACATCACTCATTATTAGAGAAATGCAAATCAAAGCTACAATGAGATATCACCTCACACCAGTCAGATTGGCCCTCATCAAAATGTCTGCAAACAATAAATGCTGGAAAGGGTGTAGAGAAAATGGAACGCTCTTGCACTGTTAGTGGGAGTGTAAATTGATACAGCCACTATGGAGAACAGTGTGGAGATTCCTTAAAAAACTAGGAATAAAACCACCATATGACCCAGCAATCACACTCTAGGCATACACCCTGAGGAAACCAAAATTGAAAAAGACACATATATCCCATTGTTCATGGAAGCACTATTTACAATTGCTAGAACATGGAAGCAAGCTAGATGTCCATTGACAGATGAATGGATAAAGAAGTTGTGGTACATATACACAAAAGAATATTACTCAGCCATAAAAAGGAATACCTTTGAGTCAGTTCTAATAAGGTGAATGAACCTAGAGCCTATTATACAGAATGAAGTAAGTCAAAAAGAGGAAGAGAATTATCATATTGTAACGAACACATATGGAATCTAGAAAAATGGTACTAAAGAATTTATTTACAGGGCAGCAGTGGAGAAACAGACATAGAGAATAGACTTATGGACATGGGGAGAGGGGAGGAGAGGGTGAGATGGATGGAAATAGTAACATGGAAACTTACAGTACCATGTGTAAAATAGACAGCCAACAGGAATTTGCTGTATGTCTCAGGAAACTCAAACAAAGGCTCTATATCAACCTAGAGAAGTGGGATGGGGAGGGAGATGGGAGAAAATGGGGGGATATGTGTATATCTATGTCTGATTCAAGTTGAGGTTTGACAGAAAACAAGAAAATTCTGTAAAGCAATTATCCTTCAATAAAAAAATGTAAAAAAAGAACCTCAGTGAAGTACCATTTGACATGAGTCAGAATGGCCATCATTAAAAATTCCACAAATAACAAATTTTGCAGGAGAGGGTGTGGCGAAAGGGAGCCCTTCTACACTGCTGGTGGGAATGTAAAGTGGTGCAGCCTCTGTGGAGAACAGTGTGGAGGTTCCTTTAAAAACTGAAAATAGAGCTACTCTATGATCCAACAATCCCATTCCTAGGCATCCATCTGGAAGGAACTCTAATTCAAAAGATACATGCACCTCAGTGTTCACAGAAGCACTCTCACAATCATCAAGACATGAGAACAACCTGAGTGTCTGTTGACGGGTGAATGGATAAAGATGCGGTATACGTAGACAGTAGAATATTAGTCATAAGAAAGAATGAAATAATTCTGTTTCCAACAACATGGGTGGGCCTCGAGATTATTGTCCTTAGTGAGGTAAGTCAGAGAAGACAAATACCATAAGATAACACTCATATGTGGAGTCTGAAATATGACACAAATGAACTTATTTATGAAACAGAAATACAGACATGGAAAGCAAACTTATGGTTACCAAAGCGAAAGGGGGTGGGAGAGGGATAAATGCGGAGTTTGGGAATAGCAGACACACACTACTGTAAATAAAATAGATATACAGCAAGGGCTTGCTGTATGGCACAGGGAACTCTGTTCTATGTCCTATCATAAACCATGATGGAAAAAGAGTATGAAAAAATACCATTTCTGAAAGAAGCCAGCAAGATACTGTAAATCAACACACTTCAATTTTTAAAAAATGAGGTGCCCCAGTCCATCTAGGCACTGGGATATATCCGTGGAGGGAAAAAATGAAATTCTTCTCATAGAGTTTATGGTCTGCTGGAAAGAGATGAAAAAACAAATAAGTCAATGTGTAATGTGACAGGTAATGGTAAATGCTATGAAGGGAAAAATAAAGCAGGATAATAAGGAAAAGTAAAAGAGTAAAGAGAGTTTGCTCTTTTGTCTAAGGAGGAGAGAGAAAGCTTTTTCTAATGAAAAAGATTTGAAGATGTGTTTTCTTTCTTTTAAAGGAAATTGGGAGACATGCGAATTCAGAGAGACTTGAAGAGAGCTATGCAGTATGTGAGAAGAACATTGAAAGGGCAGGGAACAGTGAGTGCCAAGCCTGCCTGAACATTGTAAGGAAGTCAGGGCCTGGAGAGTGGTAGGAAGTGATGCCAGAGAGGGGCCGGAAGTGTTTATTTGCACCCATCTCAACCAAGGTTGAGGGTCTGGATTTGATCAGTAAGATAACATTTCACTGGAAGGTTTGGGGCCTAAGAGAATGTGATTTTACAAGGTTCACCTTAGCTGCTGTGTGAAAAATCGTGTATGAGGGGCAATAATGGAAGTTGGAAGAGCAAGTAGGAGGCCAATGCAGTAATCCAGGGCAGAGAAAGATTGAGGGCAGGAGGAGAAGGGGGTGACAGAGGACGAGATGGTTGCATGGCATCTCCGACTCAATGACATGAGTTTAAGCAAGGTTCAGGAGGTGGTGAAGGACAGGGGAGCCTTGCTGCCACCCAAGGGCTTGCAAAGGTCGGATGCGGCTGAACAATAACAAGGGCAGAGATACTAGTGGGTGGGTGTGTGGCTATCGTGGAGATGATAAAAAGCTATCAGATTCCAGACATATTTTGTTGGTGAAGCCAAAAGGACTTGTCAGAGGTATGCATGTAGGATGTAGAGGGATTCACGCTGATTTTAAGACGTGGCCTAAGCAGCAAAAGGGTGGAATTGCTATTTATGGAGCTGACTAGGGCTGTGGGTCTGTGTTCTTCTGTGTGGCGGGCAGCACTGCTTTCTACCAGGGGTCTTCATCTCTCCAGGGGTTGCTAGTAACAAGGGCAGGGCAGAAGAGAAGGGGACTCACGTTTGTTGAGAGGCTAATATTTACCCGTCCTTCGTCTAGTGGTTTATTAAACATTATCTCATTTCTTCTCCACAAAAAACCTACCAGTTTTGGGGTTTTTTTCCCACTAAAAGAATTGGAGGCTGGGAGGTAGTGAGACCGAGACCCAGTGGGATTAAGAGGTGCTCCCCAGGCCCACCCACCCAGTTAAACGTGGCAGAACCTCTCCCAACTCAGGGAGGTCTGTTGAGCTCTCAGGTATACATTCATTCTGTTTTTGAGAGAAGTTCATGGGACAGAAAGCTTGAGAAGTGCTCGAAAAGACAGAGAGGCCCAGAGTTAAAGAGATCACTGGGGAAAATGGGAGAAGTTCTCAAATAAAGAAAAAAATTCTTTAAAATCAGTTGTTTTCAGGTTCGATATCTGGACTGAGGCACATTCCTGGCTAAGCTCTGCCCTTCGGTTCTGAGCCTGTGTTGCCACGCCCCAGCCCTCCCCCTCCTCCGCTCCAGATCATTCCGAGGCACCCACAAAGGGATGCTGGGGGGACAGGCAGCCTTGATACAAAGGCACCACAGGGTCTTCATCTCTGAACTCTTCCCGCACTCCTGACATCTATGCCCAATTATAAATTCAGTCATCAGGTTAAACATCAGGTTAAACTTCTCAGTAGTAAACAAGCTCCTCTTCCACTGTTGGCCAGTTCTTCCACGGCATCGTGAGCCTTCACATCAGCTGGGCTTGACGCTTAGAAATCTTTGGTCTCACGTCCACGCAGGTCTGGAATCTGCCTCGTCCGTGTCTTTCACAGCCTTTCTATAACTATAGTTGGAGGTTACTGCATCTGCTCTGCCCTTCCGTGACCTCCCGTTTGGATTTCAGCAGTAACCTGTTTCCCATCCCATCCTGATCACTTTCTTCTTCTATTCATCCCATATCTCTCTGCCAGATTGGAGTTTTCTGATGCTTATCTCTGATCATGTCACATTAGCCCTTAAAAACTACCAGTGTTTCCCTATTGCTGCCAAAATAAATGCAAATCCTCAGATTCCCATTCAAGTGAAAGTGAAGTCACTCAGTTATGTCCAACTCTTTTCAACCCCATGGACTGTAGCCTACCAGCCTCCTCCATCCATGGGATTTTCCAGGCAAGAGTACTGGAGTGGGGTGCCATTTCCTTCTCCAAGATTCCCATTCAAGCCCCACCCAGTTCCATTTCTCACCCCTGATCTCCCTATGTAGCATCTTCTAAGGATAACTGCCGCAAAGCGCTGCTAGAGACTAGCTCCCTCTGACTTTTCCATATCCATGTATTTGCCAATACCAGGATGCCTTCATCCCGCTGCCCCTGCTGCCGTTTGAGTCCTACATAACATCCAAAGCTTAGCTCAGATCCTGTCTCCTCCATAGCGTGATTTGCTGGTCACCCTTTCCTAGGGCTGTCTTCTCATCCTCTCATGGTATATCTCTCTTGTGGCACTTATCTAGATGCTTGCTGCTGCTGCTCTTGAGTCACTTAAGTCACATTCTACTCTTTGTGATTCTGTGGACTCTAGCCTACCAGGCTCCTCTGTCTATGGGATCACCCAGGCAAGAACAGTGGAGTGAGTTGCCATTTCCTTCTCCAGGGGATCTTTCTGAACCAGGGATCAAACTTGCATCTCCTGCATTGGCAGGTGAATTCTTTACTACTAAGCCACCTGGGAAGTCCCAATTAGGTTTATTTTTATTTTATTCTTGTCATGTAGTGGATATGAATCTACAACTCCAAATACTTATGGTCAGTAAATGTAAATTCTTAGCCCTCGTGGTCCAGTGGCTAAAACTCTGTGCTCCCAATTCAGGGTGTTTGGGTTCAACCCCTGGTCAGAAAACTAGATTCCACATACTGCAACTAAGAGTTCGAATGCTGCAACTGAAGATCCTGAGTGCCACAACTAAGACCTAACACAGTCGAATAAATAATAAAGATTTTCAAAAAGATCATATTATATGTGGCCCCAAGTCCTAATACCTCCAGGTTAGTGGAGAATGTGATCTTCCCTAGGGATGAGTGACAATTTAAGAAGGTTATGTGGTGTCCTACTCCTCTTACCGTTTGGGTTCGTTATCCAGGTCTTCACTGTGCCTTGAAGGGAGCCCACTGGTTGGGACATACCCTCTCCATGGTCTGCTCTTATCCTCTGATCTCTGTCCTCTTGTTTATGGCGCTCTTGGAAGGAGGGGCAGGCCACCTGTGAATCTAGTTGAATTCTGTTTTCTTTCCATTTGAGGGAAATTTCGCCCCTCTCTTGACCCTCAGAGATATTCCTTTTGTTCTGCATCTGCTAATATTTTCATAAGTCATACAGCCTTTTACAAAAGACAGAGGGAGAGATTGCCTTCCTGAATTTCTGCTTTCGGCCCTGTGAAACAAACTTCCCTGAGGCACGGGAGCGCTCCTCTTAGCCTGGATTAGGCTGCAGCATCTCGGAGAACACACACAGGCTCTTCTCTCAATCCGGAATCCAGCCTCACTTGTCCGCGTTTCCTGGCGACAGGAGTAGTCTCACGTTTCTGTCCTTTTGCAACTTGTGCATATTGTGATGATAACTGGTTTAATAAACCGGCAGGGCTCACAAGAATTCAATCAGGAAATGTCCATTTTTTCTCCTGTTTTTCCTTACTGCTATCAAACATCCCTTTGGTTCTCTTCCTTTCTGTCTTTGGACAGTGTCTCAGAGAGATACCCTGGCCTTACCTGTCACTGTCGGGTATTGGAATGCTCTTATTTTCAGCAATCAGGAAATCCAGACAAATCAAACCTCCAGCTTCTGCTCTCCCCTCTAATTCACAGCCGCTCATGCCCATCCTCACATCAGAACCCTGGATTCAGGGAGGGGCTGTAGTCTGTCCTTACTCCATGTCCCCCAAGAATGCTTTTGACTCATCCACGTTTGGAGCAAAGGGTGGAGGGAAAAAAGGATGATAGGAAAAGGGAAAAAATACTACTTCATTGGTGCTATTTAAGTGCCTCTCTTGGCTGCTGAGTGCCTTCTCTCTCATGGAAAAAAGCCCAAATGCCACCTACGTTTTCCTGTGAAGGATATTTATGGGTTCTTTGAAGGACACTCTCCGTGTCCACTTCCGCAGTTGCATTCTGCTCTATTCTCTGCTGCGTGTAAGGCACTGTTTGGGTCATTCCCACGCAGTTCTGCTGCTGAGCTGCTTTCCCTGGTATTCACTGGGCCGTCTGGAAAACATCGTGTAGTCTTGCCTCTCTAACCCTGCCCCCTTTCTCCCGCTCTGAACCGAGGAGGTCAACCCACTCTCCTTGCCCTGCCGTCAGTGCCCGTCGGGGGCCACCTCTGCCTTCCTAAGGCATACATCCAAACTCCTGTGGCCACATGCAGGCTCCCTCCTTGGAGCATCCCGCTGGGGACTGGGTGATCCGTCCCTTTCCCTTTGTGGCAGACGCCACACCCTCGGCTCTGAGAGGTCTTCTGGCTGCTCCCTTCACCCCCCTGGAGGTAGATGAATGTTCCAGAACCCACTCTCCTAACTGACAGGTCTTTTCAAAGAAAGCCTTTTTCCTTCACCAAATCCCTGGCCTCCCCTTTGACAGGCTGGAGGAATGTGTCAGCTAATGGCCACAAGAAGACATTTGGTCACTCTTTAAAATCCTCAACAGCTGTGTCCAACCTCACTCTTCCTTAGAACTTAGAGTCCTCCTTAGGCATCAGTCTCAGCTTTGAGTTTCAGCTGCAATTCTAGACAGAAGAAACACCTGTTGAATACCTTCAGACTCACTCACTTCCTCAGGCATATCAGTGTGGATAGGAAGTAAAGAAAATGACTTGACACAAAAGGGAAATGGACTTCCTCCTTATAAACATATTCTGAGCACCAGCTGGGTTAGGCAGGTTGTCTCCCATTTTCTTGGGACTGGAAAGGGGCCATTTGAGTGTCCAGCCGCCTCATCAATAGCCTTTCTTTATCAATTATTGTAGAGCTTTTCTTGGTCATTTTAATTTACTACATGGAAAATGTTGGTGTCAGTAATTACCTTTCAACTGCTTAGGGAAAAAGTTCGTTGTTGTTGGGTTTTTTTTTTTTTTTTTTTGCTTCTTATATTCAAGTCCTGGTCCACTGGTTTCTGCCTTTCAAAACCTAGAAACATGACTATCACATTTAGTGATTTCCTACCCTCCATGGGAAAAAATAGTTACACAAAGCAATTATCTTTCAATTAAAAATAAATAAGTTTAAAAAAATAGCTACACAGTGTTCTAGAAAAACTGCTGGCAGGAGAGAAGAGAGTCTTAGTCAGAGCTTTCCTTAACCATCCCAGCGGCTTGTGGGCTGGGGAGCCCATAAAGGAGAGGTCACAGGGACGGGTGGGCTCCTGTTGGGGCGGGACCTAGATTCAGGTCCTGAAGGGGCCTGGAATTTCACCTTGTGACCCGGAGGAAGTGCTTTTGTTTGCATTTGTAACATGTTTTTCTTCTAATTGTTAGGAAAGAATCTGACTTTGTCTGTGTTTCCTGGAGTATGGACTTCCCTGCTGGTTCAGACGGTAAAGCGTCTGCCTACAATGTGGGAGGCCTGGGTTCGATCCCTGGGTCAGGAAGATCCCCTGGAGAAGGAAATGGCAACCCACTCCAGTCCTCTTGCCTGGAAAATCCCATGGACGGAGGAGCCTGGTGGGCTACAGGCCATGGGGAGTCGGACACGACTGAGCGACTTCACATTCAGTCATTCCTGGAGTAGGGCCCGTGGCCCATCTGTATCAGAATCCGCTGGAGGGCATGTACACACGTAGATGCCCAGGTCCCATGTAAGACTACGAATCAGGGCCGCAGCCTTGGGACCCTGGAGTTCGCATCTCCAGTGAGCCTCCCGCCTCTCGAGTCTGGGCTCCCCGTCAGCCCCGCTGTCCTGGTTGGCACAGGCCTGTTCTTGAAACAGAGACACCAGGGCCCCCAGTGTTAACTTCGGCTCTTCCCGACAGCCTGTTTTGCCAAAATACAGGTACGTTTTGTCCCTCTCCTAGCTCCTGATTCTCTTTCTTTTTTCTTCATTTTCTTTTGTTTTCTACTTCCCCACTTCTGACTCATTGAGATCATAGTTTTAATCAGTTAATCAGAGTCTTTAATAACGTTTCCATTTTTAGGGAAATTTTGCAACTTGTCTCTCCTGTCTCTCTAAATGAGTTACACTCTAACCAACGTTGATCCAAGATTTACTAGGCAACTCAGGTATTTTTTTCTGCCAAATTTAGGAATACTTTTGGCCCCAAACTTGAGATACAATTTCGAAGTCTGACAATATCCTCTGGGAAATATGGTTCCTTTATTTCAATGACTCCTTCCCCTACCGAGTAAGATAGACTTTGCTCCGCCTGCCTTCTTTCTCGGGAATAACGTGACCCTGAAGGAGCAGGACTGATGGGTAACCCACTTCAAGTGTGTGCTGTGCTTCGTCGCTCACTGGGTTGCCAGGCCCTCCTCCAGGGGACCTTCCCAGTCCAGAGAATGAACCCAGGTCTCCCGCATTGCAGGATTATTTACTGTCTGAACCACCAGGGAAACTCTTGTCCATATAAAAAATTGGTGCCTTCCCAAATCAGCTTGTCAGCGTCATTCTGATGGTGATCCCATGCACGAAGCGTGTGCTTCCCAAGCCGCCCATCCTGCACTGAAGCCTGGTGAGAGCATCCCGGGATGTCCTCGGAGGCCTGAGTCCAGGCTTGCCGCCCAGATGGCATTGCGCTTCAGCCTTCATCAGCGGGGACCCTGCAGGGCAGAGGAAGCCAGGGTCCCAGCCTGGGCACAGTCATGACTCATGTTCTGGCCTGCTGCTTCCGTCCTGGTACTAGATACTGTGGAAGTCATGTGTCTTCCCTCCCCTCTCCCTCTCTCCTTTCCTTCTGTTTCTGTCTCCATCTCTCACACACACTCCATTCCTGTTGTTCTCATGCAAGCTGTCTCTCACAGTTGCAAGCTCACTCCTCTCGCGCACACACCCTCACACTTGCCTTCATGCTAGGTTTCATGAAGAGAGTAGACTGGTGGGGAAAATGTGAGAATTAAAAAAGGTATGAGCTGCTAAGTGTAGTAAACTTGGGGAAACGGCATGGCCTGTTCCTTCAGATTCCGTGTATTGTCTTAGAGATGAGGACGTTCCTTTCCTCTGAGTTTGGAGGGGGCATCTCTCATATTGAGTTTATGTCCTGCTTCACAGGAAGGTCAGAAAGTCTTTCTTGCACATGCCATATCTCAAATTCCTTTAGCTTAAAAATATATGCTATGTCAAGGTGTTATATATTGGGGGTGTGTGTCTTGAATCCTATCCCAAAGGAGGAAAGAGTTTGTTTAGGGTTCTTACTTAGGCTGTGAAAGGTTATTAGGGATTTCCAGATATGGAATTATATAGGATTTATTTTGGGGCAGGTATAAAGAACAGGGCACCTAAATGGACGCAGTTGTTCCATCAGGAAATGTAGATGCTGACTCAGGAACACTGCTGGCCACAGTGTATGGGAATCACAGCAGTGGGAACATTGCCAAGCATATGGATTGGGTTAGAGGACAAGTTTATTCCAGTTTTCTAAAGAAGGGCCCAGATTGGAGTATGCAAATTACAAAGCCATGCAAAGAAGGATCTGAATCCTCTTTTTCTTGGCTGAAAATTTCCTGATTCAATGTTGATGACATAGTTCATCAGCTAAATCGTTTCATATAATAGCCAAAACCATCTGGACACAATCAGGGTATTCCCAAACCTGCACTCTTGGAGCACAGACAATATTCATAAGCCTTCTAATTGGCCGACCCTGCCTAAGGTGCAAATGTATATGAAATTATTAACAATGCAAAAGCATAGGTCACAGTCTTCAGAGAATGTTTCCTTCTGAAGGGCATTGCTGATGGAACATCAATTTCTGATACCAGAGGCATGAAAACATGTCTGCCATAGAGTCGCAGAATTTTTGAGTTAGTAGATCAAGGTCATTAGTTCCCACCTCTCAGTCAGCGAAGGGTTTTCTAAAGGATGTCAGTATGATAATGGCCAGTAAACAGTAAGGAGGTGATGGTCCTTCATCTTTATGGAACATTTACAGTTTGCCCAGTGCTCCCCTGGTGGATCAAGCAGTAAAGAATCCGTCTCCAATGATGGAGACCTGGGTTCAATCGCTGGGTTGAGAAGATCCCCTGGAAGAGGGCATGGCAACCCACTCCAGTATTCTTGCCTAGAGAATTCCATGGACAAAGGAGCCTGGCAGGCTCCACCATGGAGTCGCAAAGAGTCAGACATGACTAAGTGACTAAGCACACAAGTATCTTGCAAGGATTGTCTCATTTAAGAATGGTTCAGTTCAGTTCAGTCGCTCAGTCGTGTCCAACTCTTTGCATGTCCAACCCCATGAACCACAGCACGCCAGCCCTCTCTGTCCATCACTAACTCCTAGAGTCCACCCAAACCCATGTCCGTTGAGTTGGTGATGCCATCCAACCATCTCATCCTCTGTCGTCCCCTTCTCCTCCTGCCCTCAATCTTTCCCAGCATCAGGGTCTTTTCAAATGAGTCAGCTCTTTGCATCAGGTGACCAAAGTATTGGAGTTTCAGCTTCAGCATCAGTCCTTCCAATGAATATTCAGGACTTATTTCCTTTAGGATGGACTGGTTGGATCTCCTTGCAGTCCAAGGAACTCTCAAGAGTCTTCTCCAACACCACAGTTGAAAAGCATCAATTCTTCAGTGCTCAGCTTTCTTTATAGTCCAACTCTCACATCCATACATGCCCACTGGAAAAACCATAGCCTTGACTAGATGGACCTTTATTGACAAAGTAATGTCTGTGCTTTTTAATATGCTGTCTAGGTTGGTCATAACTTTCCTTCCAAGGAGTAAGCGTCTTTTAATTTCATGGCTGCAATCACCATCTGCAGTCATTTTGGAGCCCAGAAAAAGAAAGTTAGTCATTGTTTCCACTGTTTCCCCATCTATTTGCCATGAAGTGATGGTGTGGATGCCATGATCTTAGTTTTCTGAATGCTGAGCTTTAAGCCAACTTTTTCACTCTCCTCTTTCACTGTCATCAAGAGGCTCTTTAGTTCTTCTTCACTTTCTGCCATAAGGATGGTGTCATCTGCATATCTGAGGTGATTGATATTTCTCCCAGCAGTCTTGATTCCAGCTAGTGCTTCCTCCAGCCCAGTGTTTCTCATGATGTACTCTGCATGTAAGTTAAATAAGCAGGGTGACAATATACAGCCTTGACGTACTCCTTTTCCTGTTTGGAACCAGTCTGTTGTTCCAGGCCCAGTTCTCACTGCTGCTTCCTGACCTGCACACAGGTTTCTCAGGAGGCGGGTCAGGGGGTCTGGTATGCCCATCTCAAACGGTAATAGCTACCATTTCTTGATCACCTTCTCTATGCCAGGCACTTAATTTATATTCTGATTGAATTCTCACATCAAAGTATCAGCAAGCTAGGTATTATTTTCATCCCTTACTTCACCAAGGAGGAAACTGAAGCGGATAAGTAAAATAGTTTATTCCAAGTCAATACCGTGAATGAGTGGAAGAGCGAGAGTTGACACTTAACTATTTAACCAGGGCTTCCCAGGGGGCACTAGTGGTCAAGAACCCCCCTGCCAATGCAGGAGGCACAAGAGTTGCAGGTTCGATCCTTGGGTTGGGAAGATCTTCTGGAGAATCTGGGAGATCTCCTGGAGGCATTGGTCCCTGGGGTCCCCTGCTGGGCCAGGCATTAACTGTTTAGTAACTGGACCTGGAGGAGTAAGGCTGCAAGATGCTTTGTGGGACAGATCTGGGATGCCCAGGTTTGTTGGGAGTGGAGACGGAGCACACTTGGGCACTCAGGGAAGGAGTTATTTATCAGCCTTTTCACTGGGCAATTGCCTAGGATGGAAGAACAATGCTGAGGGGATATGCTGGCAAGAATCTCATTCCATTCTTTGTTTATATCTGCCAGAGTAGTGATTTGTGATTTTTTTTTTTTAATCTGAGGTCTGGAATCCTTCTAAGAATCTAACAAAAGTAAAAGACTATCTTGCTGGAAAATACACACTGGTATGTATACACATGCATGAAACACATATGAACCTTAAATTTTAATTCAAAGAATTTAATTATTCTAGAATTAACAGTCAATCCTCCACATGGGCACACCCAAACATAGTAACCCTTTCCCATTTTGTATTTTTTCCCAATCCTTGCCTGGCTGGAGCAGCCTCAGGCCTATGTGACATACCAGCTGAGGAAGGCAGGAACAAAGGAGAAATGCCAGGAAATCTGTTCTTCCCATCCCAAGTTTAATTATAAACAGTTTTCCATAGAAATATGTTTCTATCTGTTGATCACTTTCTAGATTGTCATTAGGTCCATATTTCTGGTATCCTGTGAGTTAGCAGGTTATGAAATTGCATGGGGACAGAACCACTCATCTTGTTTCTCTGAGAAATGTGTTCGATCTGTTCCAAGCAAACAACTTTTGAATGAAGCTTTGGAACTTCTAAGGTGGGTACTTAGTAAGTTGGGGACAGACTGTGCTCCATTTGTGAAAGAGGAGAAAATATCCTATTAGACAGCCATGTAACTGGGCTGCAAGCCCAAAGACGTAAAAGGATGCACATAATGGGAAAATACAATTTTTAATTAACAGAATTGAAATGTATACCTCATGACATTGACACTCTGTTTTTAAACCCCATGTGTCCTCTGTGGCCTAATGCATTGCCGTGGTGTCAGTGAGTGCAGAGAAGGCTGTTCTTTTTCCAGCTGGTAAGAATTTTTACATAGACATAGATTTTTTTTTTAAATCTTTTTACAAGGCTGAATAACCAGCTATTTTAATGATCTTAACCACCTAAAATTTCAGTACTTTGGATTCAATTTTGATGCATAGTGTTCTATAGAAAGTACAAGCAAAAATGAATAATTCATGATTGATGTGGTACATTCATGATTTATTTACAGACCAGAACTCGTGGTAACTCAGAGAACATCAAACACCCTACACCCTGACCTGCCATTTAAAGCAGCATCTTTAGAAGGGGGTAAAAAAGACAAAGCACATAAGATGTTAACTTTATACTAGGTAATGAATTAAAAAAAAACTTAAATATTTACTGAGAAATAAATTGAACAATGAGGAAAGTAAAACATGGCTTTGAGAAAACTAAAAGTCTCATGATTGACTACTGATGCTGTGAGAGAAATTTTATATGCTATTGTTTGTCAAGGCGTTCTCTCTAGGCTTTCTCCTAATTAAAATTTCATCATATCTTGTGATTTTTATTTTAGTCTATCTGAGTATTCCTATTTCCTAATAAAATTTTAACTATGGAAAAAGCCTAAAATCTCTACAGTGCTTAAGAAAGGGACATAATTCTGTCAATTCTAGAGCATAGTTACTAGTTTGTTATTTTGCAAACATTTTGTTAAATGTCACAGGTCCCTGTCTCCCTTTACCGTCATGGTCATCAACCCTAACCCACAGATTCTCAGCTGGGGGGCTGTTTCAGGCATAACTTCTTACAGGGTGTGTGTTATATCAATCTGGAGTCACCCCCTCTCTCTCTTTAATCGCTAAGTTGTGTCCAACTCTTGTGACCCCATGGACTGTACTTTCCAGGCTCCTCTCTCCATCTGATTCTCCAGGCAAGAGTATGGAGTGGGTTGCCATTTCCTTCTCCAGGGGATCTTCCCAACCCAGGAATCAAACCTGGGTCTCCTACACTGCAGGCAGATTCTTTACCAACTGAGCCGTGAGGGAAGCCCAGAGTCACCCTGTTGGTGATCAAAGAATTGTGAGGGTTGGTAGGTGGGAGTAAGGATGACACAGTGTCTCCTTTTGGTAAAATTACATTTTCCTCTCTACAAAAAAGTGATTATATCAATTAAATTGGGGAAGTGGTTAATAAAAATTATTTTAAAATTCTTCCTGAGTTTTTATAAAAGGCAACTCCATGTGCAGTGGACATCTCAAGGCTGAAGCATACTCTCTACCTGGCTGCAGGCCCCGGGGACAGTGTTTGTCCCCTGAACTGGGGCAGGGATCAGATGGGAAACCTACCCACCCAGGCCTGGCTGAACCCTGTCATCGCATTCGAGGCGAATTTTCAGTGATGAACAAGCTTTTGAAACTTAGGTGGTTTTGAAGGTTCATTTCTCCAGCAGTCATCAAATTCTGCATTCTCTAGGAATCCCCCCCACCCTGTTACAATGTCTTTATTAACAATAAAACCACAACTTTAACAACTTGCTATTCCATGGGGCATTGTGGGGGAGGAATTCTCACCATATAATGCTGCCTTCCACCTTTTGTATAGATGGAAAAGATGGAAGTAATCACTCTCCCTGGGAGATGTACTTTGGCAAGTGATCCTTAGCATGGATTTAACTCTTCTCCTTCTTTTCAAATTTAACCAGTTCTTGTGGGAGTTTATCTTAGCTCCAGCTTCTATAAAAATTACAATAGACTGAGTGGCTTATAAACTACAGACATATATTTCTGACAGTTCTGGAGATAGGGAAGTCCAAGAGGAAGGTTCAGTGTCTCGTAAGGGCAGACCTCCTGCCTCACAGATGGCCATCTTCTGCTGTGTCCTCACATGGCAAAAAGAGAGATCATCTTTCTCATGGTTCTTCTTGTAAAGGCACTAACCCCATTTGTGAGGGCTCCACCCACACGACCTAATATTTCCCAAAGGTCCCACCTCCAGTCAGTAGATTAATCCACATTAAGGATTATGGCTTCAACATATAAAGAGAGGTGGGAGGGGGGATGCAAACATTAAATCCAAATCAGAGTTTATTCCTAAATAAAAAACATATGAAAAGAAAAAAACAAACTTTGAAGAGACAAAAGACACTTTTGCCTCCATGGGGAGAATGGAGGTCCTGGTTCCCAGCTTCCATTGGACCTACACACTAACACCCTGCATACTCACTCTCAAATCTCCTGTGTTGTTAGCTGTGGTTGTCCCAGGGACCTAATAATTTTAAGGCTTTGTAGGAGGCAAATTTGCCCACATGGGCAATCAGAGTTGCACGTATGTGAGGCAGGACTCCAGCTTTGCTGTCTGCAAGCCTATTGTTAGGGCACGATATCCATATGGAGCAAGTGTGACGCCCATCACACCACCAGGCTGAAGGCCTCTCAAGAGAATCATAAATGGAGACAAACTGGCTCCATTGAGTATGTTGTAAAATAAACTGTTCTTCTCCTACTTCCCCTCCCTTGGGTTTTTTTTTTTTTTATTTAGTTCATCTGTGTGATATTACTAACATCTGTCTTTCTCCTATGGAACAGAGAGTAAAGTCAGTTGCTTTAGAAGAAAGTAGATGTGCACCCATGGTGGATTCTTGTCAATGTATGGCAAAACCACTACAGTATTGTAAAGTAATTAGCCTCCAATTAAAATAAATAAATTTATATTAAAAAAGAAGAAGAAAGTATAAACATCTTGCCAAAGAGGAAAATTGTGCTTTTTGAAATGTGCAGACCCCAATTAAATAGGAAAAGGGGAGGCAGACCCCAAGTCATAGAAGCAACTGTTACAGAGTAGAAAGAATAAACTCTTCAGTGGGGAGATCTTGGACTCTGTATGGACGCTATCCCATAAATATCTCCGACAAGCCACACATACCACTGAGCTAAATCCAACAAGTGACCTAGATAATGATGCTTCTAGGGAGAGTGAGTCTGTGTATACAACATTAACAAATGACCTATGAACAGAGTATGACCTACTGGGCACTGGTCCTGCAGACCAGCATTGCTGTGAGTAAGTCCGTCTCAAACAGCCGTATCAACAGGGTTGGGTCTCTCTGAGGTCAGTTGCCACTGCAAGCCTAGAAGTAGAGCATGGTGATGGCAGAGGCTCTGAGATGTCTGCTTTTGCTGAGATGGGGCTCTCTGGGGCACATTACCAGGATCAGGACCTGTCTCCTGTGATGACCCATAGTGACCAGTGGGCAGCTCACCTGAAACAGGATTGAGCCTAGAGTATGTCAGCCTCTGAGGCTAGCCAGAGTGTGGGCTGGAGAAAAGAAGATAAACAGGCTGTGCATTTCAAAATTTTCCAGTCCTGGTCTGCACGGTGAGTGTGGTACGGTGAACGTGGGGATTCAGCTCGAGCTGGAATTGACCAGACATGAGTTGCCCACAGTGGCAAGCAGGTTTTCAGCAGCACACTAAGCCCTGCTGCCTCATAGTTGCTCTCTGGAATGGTGGGGTGAAGAGGATCCTGGGCCTGAACCACAGCCCAACAGGAAAGAAAACCGTGGTCAGCGGCAGTACCCACCAGGGACCAGGGGTGGAAAAATGTGTCACGTGCCGTATACGTACCGTGTCCGACAGCAGTGCTCTAAGCCTAGAAAAGTAGGTTGGAATCTACTCATAGAAACCTTCAAAAATCAGACTAAAGTGTCTGGCCTTTATTTTGAGAAAATTTGTGTTCCCTTTGGTGAGGAAAGTAGTTCTCAAAATACGGAATATAAATGCCTTTCAGTTCAGTTCAGTTCAGTCACTCAATCATGTCTGACTCTGTGACCCCATGAATCGCAGCACGCCAGGCCTCCATGTCCATCACAAACTCCCAGAGTCCACTCAAACTCATGCCCATTGAGTCGGAAATGCCTTTAGCAGGATCCATTCTCTCCACCTGCCAGCAGGGTTCTGCAGCTCCCTGTCATCCTAAACATTCAATCACATCTTATACTCAGATCACCTGAAGGTATTTGAGTTTGCAGCCTTGTTGCATGAATTAGAGAATCATTGATGGATTGTGAGCTGAAAAATGACAGGCTGAGAACATGTTTTAGAAAGATGGTTCTTGCAAAGATATAAAAGATGGAGGGAAGAAAAAAGGAGAAGCTGCAATGCCAGCTAGGAAGTTCTTGAAACCCTTCACCTAAGTTACAAGACCTAAGCTAGAACTATAGGAATAAAAAGAGTGATCTAAGAGATGGGCAGAAGTGATATCAGGTTGTAGATAGAGTGAGGGAGGTAGAAAGAAGAGAGACTTCAAAATAATGTCAAAGTTTAAACCTGAGGGCCTGGGTGGAGACTGGTGATCCTGTCAATAAATACAAGGAATTCAACTAGAGGAACAGCTTTAGTCTGGGATGTGGGAAGGACGGAGATGAGCGGATGAAGGGCAGAACCCGGTTATTTTTTTTGATAATGCCACTGTTACATGGACACACTCACAACACAGCATTTTCCTGAGAAATCCTGTGGGTTAGGCACAGTATCTTGTCCTTCTTTCCCGAGACCAATGGAGGGAGACCAGTTTGGACAGCTGGTTGGGATTAGAGGTTTTGTTGGTGGTTATGGAATACAGCCAGATTAGCTGAGCTGGAATCTGTGCCCTTGACCAGAAGAGGAGAGGACCCATTGATAATCAACTCCAGCCACGTCTGTTATAACATCTCATCAGGCTTCGGCTTCCTGTCTGCTCCTCCTTGCCAGCTGGCTGGTCACTTTGCCTTCCTGCCTGGCACAGCTGTGGGTAGAGGTCACACTGAGCTTGTTTGATGCCTCATCTCTCTCGGTCAGGTGTGAGACTGATAGGGTGAGTGTGATAGGGAGTGGGAAGGTGTGGTTAGGTCAGCAGTGGGCATGAGTCCAGTCTTGGTGGATGCCTAGTATTCACTCTAGCTACCCATTGGGTCTCTGAGCCCTGCTTTGTGATGCCAGGTGTGGGGTTTGCTAATGGTACTCACTGCCCATCCTCTACCCAACATCATGTTATCTTTGTTGATGCCAAGACACATTCTCACCTTTGAGTCCCAGTCCAGATATCAGGTAAGTTAGTGGCTTGGTATAACCTTTTTATTGTCTTGCATGATTGTCTAGATTGACTGGGGCTCGAGTGACTGTCTCACAGGACCTTTAGCCATGGGTGGAGCCCGAATATCCAAGATTCTTCATTCACATGTCTGGTCCCTTAGCAGGGACAGCTGGAAGCTGGACTCACATGGGCTACTGATGGGTCTCTTGCTCTCACCATATGGTCTGAGGCCTCGCCATTTTTCATATGGCCTGTGCACACAGTCTCTCCAGCAGGTAGCTGAACATCTTACATGGGGCCCAGGGATTTGCAAAGCACAAAAGCAGAAGCTTCCCTGTCTTCTCACTGATGACTTAAGCTCACAACTAGCACAGTGTCACCTCTGCTTTGTTGTGTTGGGTTAAACTGAGTTACACATCTAGCCTACATTTAGAGCGGGAAGAGACTTCTTAAGGATGTGACTGTCGGAAGGTGCGGTCCGCTGGCGGGGGGCGGGCAACTGATGGCCTCACATCTTTCTCAGAATAAACTGCTCTGAGGACTTTTGTGAACTGCGCTGCACACCCTCTGACCTCGGCTCTCCCTGTCGTCCCTCCCCCACCACCCCCCACTATTCTCTAGCTGCGCTGGCCTCCGTACATGCCTTCAGCCTGGGAGAGCTGGAGGAGAAAGGAGACATGCAGGGAGGTGGTTGGGGTGATACTCTGAGTGAGTCTTGCCAGACATGTAGGAACCATTTAGGAAGACGATTCATGGTAAAGAAATCCCAAGAAAGGGTAGAGCATTGAAGAGCACCGAGGCTCTTGAAAGTTGACAGTTGTGTGGCTAGAACATCGGGGAGCTCTTGGGATGTCACAAGGAGGTGAGACTAAGAGAGATAAGGAGGGGCTGGATTATCACGGAAACTGTGCCAAGCCAGAGAAGTTCAGTTTGATTGCCTGGATACCGAAGAACTGAAAGTAGGATAAACTTGACTGGCTTTGTATCTTAGAAAGAGCACTCTCTGGCAGTTTAGAAGATGCACTAAAACAGGTAGAGATTTTTAAAAACTAGAGGGATAAATTAGGAAGTTGTTACAAAGTATCAGGCAAGACAGGTATGGGAGGGCTTCCCCTAGAACATGTAAGTCTTTAGGCAGAATATTTGGAGGAGTCCTGTCTATATGAAAATTTTAATTAAAAATGTATTGCAAAGTTCATGGCCCATGAAAGATGATTGACTGATGGTTTAGAAAGTGGGTAAACTTAAGATATTCCTAATTATTTTCTATCCAGTCCATGAATGAAAGATTCTCTATAGAATCCAGGATCCATCTGTTCCTATTTGGATCAGGGAACTCTCTCTTCACGTTCCTTCTTGTTACATATGCTGTTCCTGGCTAATTTATATCTCCCGCTGCAAGCAGAAGGTAGCGATACAGTTGTTACTCAAATATCATGGTTTTCTCAAGCTATTTGTGTAAAAAGAAGATAGGTTTTTTGTTCCTGGTTTCCCTAAAACCAGTTCTTTCCTGCTGGTTGTGTCATTACTCCTAATGGGGCATCCTCCATCATGCTGCCTGTTATCCTGGCTTCCAGGGTCCTCACCGACGTGATTACTCTTCAGAGATCGTTATCATTGATGAAGGCCACAAATGCAAGTCTTGTCCAGGGGATGCAGGAAAATGTGGATAATAATTCATTTTCTACTCATGTTAGATTTATTGTTCAGAATTTTAAACCTTAAATATAAAATAGCTCATATTCCAACCATGACTTCCTTTGAACTCTTTAGGCCACAATCACTGCATTCCTGGAATGTCACCTTTTTAAACACTGAACACACTCTTAACTTCCATACCACCACTTACAATGAGGGTGGAAGAGGAGCCTGTGGGCCTCATGGGAAGAGCAGAGGTCTGTTTACTCAAGGAATGTCTCTCCGTCTCCAGGCAGGCTCTAAGACCTACCTGGGAGAGCATAATGTCACCAGATCAGTCAGAGAAAAGAAAGGACACTGGTCAGAAGACCTGTTACACTGCACAGCAGTGATCTCAAAGGCTCTTGGCGGTGACGGGCCTGGTCAGTCCTGAGGACGCCCAGATATGCGGTACATTTCCCACAAAAGGAGCCAGCGACTGCCCTTGGTGCTAGCAGCAAGAGTCACGGGTACAGGATTCCTGCAGCCACTGCCAGTGCCCGTGGGTGCTCGAGAGCAGAGACGGCTCCGCTCAAGTGCCTCTGGCCAGGCCCAGACGTGCAGCTTAGAGCCAGAGGTGGGCACTGGACTGTCAGTTGTCCAAAGCCCTGATTTTTCTTATGTCACCTCTGAATGTAATGTCAGCACTACTCTAGCAACCCAGTCTGAAACTATCTTGTGAAAGAAAAACCAAGAAAACCTGGCCAGCAGGAACCATCTGGTTGTCAGCCTGCTCTCCGAGCACTGGGGCTTGGCCATGTGATCGCAGAAAAACCCCAGAGGGGGACGTGCCAGAGTTCCCTGAGGGTGAGTGGCCAACCACTGATACCAGGATTTCAGAGCGCGCCGTGCAGAGGACAAAGAGGGTCCAGGAACCACGCAGGCTCGGGAGCGCTTTGCCTGGATGGCACTGCTGGACTCAGCCTGTCCCAGGCACCGGAGAGGACTTAGGCATTTCTAAGGATGGCCCTCTAAAACATGAGGCCCTCTTTGTAGCAAGATGCCCTGCTTACCATGTCTAAGGGTTGTCTTCACAGTTTAAGGGGCACTGGATTGAATTGCTGGGGGTTCATTTGAGAGACTCTTGAAAGATGCTAAGGGAAATGACCCATAATAATGGTTTCTGAGCTCTTCTTCCCCCTTCACTTCTCTTGAACATATATATATATATATATGTTTTCCCAAACACTCTTACATACTTAACAGCATGTAAACAGGTCCAAGCCCAGATCATGGTGGTCAAAGTGAGTCACGGGGGCTCAGAATCAGGGGTACTGAACTCAGGGCAGATGGCTGAGTTCAGTACCCCTCCCTCTGAGAGCCCTCTGTCTCTGTGGACCACCAGGAAAGCCAGAAGGCTCCACGGAGCACAGTTTGAAAGCTACACACAAAAAATGTGCACACAGGCTGGTGATGGACAGTAAGTCCGAATTGCTGCTCATGCCATTGTTAGTATTGCAGCCATCCCCTAATATTTCCCACGTGATGTTTTCTAATCAGCTTTGGAAGTTTGTCGAACTTCAGCCACTTTCTTTATGTTTCTTTTTTTCCTTAGGAATCCAATTCAAATCCTTATTCAGTCTTATCATTCTCCCCTGCTTCCCACTGCCCTACATAAGACTATAAGAAAATGTTAGGTAAGGGAGTTATTGTTATTTATAAACAGTTTATAATAATTCCCCCCAAAAGGAGATATCAAAGAAGTAAAATAGTCTGAACAAATCCTTACAACCAAACGAACTGTAGTGAAATGTCAGTGAGTATCTATACCTGTGCGTGGTTCTGCATTAAGGACAGGGTCCCCGCAATTTCATTTAAGGCTCACTTGGAAATTATTTGTTTTTGCTGGAAAGCCATGCGATTTTTTTCCTCCAAAATCCCTTTACCAAATGGCTCTAGGAGGGTTTCACTGTTTTCTGGAGAAGAACAATAAAGCTATTGTGCTTTAAACTGACAGCAAAGGAGGCCAACCTCAGCACCCTCCTGCCACAGATAAAAGGGTTGCTTTGAAATTCTTGTAGAGCAGCTGATAGTATTTTCATTATTTCTGGAAGGCTAACACTGGAAACCTTTTAAAGGAGCAGGAGCAGGACATATGCTGGGTAGCCAGCGTAAGTTAGCTGAAATAGCACGCATTCTGTCTGTCCCAAAGCTTCCAGAGGCTAAAGGCTGATGACCTACAAAAGTGACTTCACCAAAGATGTAGAAACGAAACTCAGACAGGTCGTAAGGAATATCTGATCAAACTTGACCCCTGAAGAAAGTGTGGTACAACCCAAAAGAACCTCCATTTCAGTGGCCTGCCAGTGGAAACCTGGATGGAAATTGGGCTGCAGGTTGCAGAGAGGATGAGACAGAACAGGGCAGTCTCTTCCACCGGTGGAAGGAATAAGTTAATGACAGAGGGACGGCATTTGGTCATGTTTCTCTTTTGAGCGCTTGCGAAGTGGACCCTGAAGTCTTAGCCCCGTCTTACCGACCCTTACAGGGCACCAGTGTAGGAGGGGCGACTCCGCACACACGGGGAGACGGCTCCGACATGCTCCTACTGTCCCCTGACCCTCAGCATCAACAATGCTGCCTGTGAGGCGCCTTCCAGTGGGGAGAGACACATCCCCAGCCCGCGCACGTGCTCACCCATCAGGGACGCTCAGGGTCGTGTCCTCTGACACCTCCTTATTCCTTTCACTTGGAATCAACCCCTGCCGTCACCACGAGCTTTAACCTTTGCTGTGCACATCATGTGTGCAGTGTATTGTGTTGCGTATTTTAATGAGGAAATTCCCTGGAGACATGAATCCTGTCTTATTTACACTCAGTTCTCTGACAGCATCCACAACACATTTGACTTTTATGGACTTTTCAGATTCTTGGATGTTAATTGAGAATTTCACATTCCGCTGTGCTGTGCTAAGTCACTTCAATCGCGTCCAATTCTTTGTGACCCCATGGACCAGAGCCCGCCAGGCTCCTCTGTTGATGGAATTCTCCAGGCAAGAATACTGGAGTGGGTTGCCATGCCCTCCTCCAGGGGAGCTTCCTGACACAGGCATCAGACCGAGTCTCTTACATATCCTGCGTTGGTGGGCAGGTTCTTTACTGCTAGCACCACCTGGGAAGCCCATGCTAGGTAGATTTAAAAACAAATAAACATATGATTATTGGCCATCGTGATAAGACCTTTTGTGAAGTCCCTGTCTTTCCCTCACTTTTCTATTGAGTTCCCTAGCTTTTTCATGTTGGTTTGTAGGATTATATATTCTGGATAACAATCTTTCGTCAGTTGTTGAATATTGCAAATAACTTCTCTCACTTTGTGGCTTCCCTTTTCATGTTCTCAGTAGTGTCTTTTGGTGAAAAGAAATTCCTGATTTTATACAGTCCATTTCATCATACAGCTAGTATAGCTTAATAAATCTTTGCCTAGTCCCAAATCATGAGGGTAGTCTCCTAAATTTTCTTCTAGAAGCACTGTTTTCCTTTTCATGTTTAGATAATCAAACAGGATCAAATTTTTCTAGAGGGGTGTATAAATAGCCACAATTCTCAAGGTCACCATCACAGCCTAATTCTTCTTACAAATGCAAGCACTCAAAGAGGGCCTTTTAAAGAGAATGCTAGCTGAGTTGATAGTTTTCTACACTTGACTTACTTCACTGGGGCTCTTTGAACACAGAGCCAGACTAAGAGAGGCAGAAAAGATGGTATGTTAAAAAAAAAAAAAAAAAACTTCAGTGTTAAACAGTGTCAGATTTAAATCCCAGCACAACTTCTTAGTTGTTCCTAATGTTGGACAAATTACTTAATTGCTTTCAGGCTTGGTTTCCTGATCTGGAAGGTGGGGATAATCATAGCATAGACATTTGAATGTTTGCTATGTGCCACACTATGCCAGGTTCTTCAACTGCGTGATCGCATGTGAGCCTCAAAGCAACTCTACTAGTTATGTACAATTAATGTCATATCATGTCCTCTTTACAGACGGTAAAAAGAGGCACACAGCAAGTCAGTGGTGGATCCAGGATTTAAACCAGTGGTCACATGTATAAGCCCTTTTGCAGCAGGAAAATGAGATAAACCATGTAAAGTGCCTAGCTCGGTGTTGAGACCCTGTTAAGCACATAATAAATATTGGAGTTTGTGAACATAATGGTAATTGAAAAACTAATTTGTATTATCCTCATTCTGAGGCACTTTGAAAGTTAGAGCTAGAATCCTCATCTGCTTCAGGAAATGACATGAAGAAATCTTTGGAGTTACAAGTGAGAAAATAATGAACATCATGTGTTAGTATGATTGGCGTTGAAAGCACTGATTGCACAACCAGCATCATCATCTTAATGAATTGCTTAGTTTCCCTATAGTCTGTCCTTCCTGCCTTTATTCTTCCACTAGGCAAGCATCTATTGAGTGTTTCGTAAGTTACAGGTGCATTCTAAGAGCCAGAAACGGCAGTGAGCACAACAGTAAATTCTCTGCCCCGTGAGCTTGCATCCTGATTGGGAGAGATAGACAATAAGCAGGTGACTATGGGTGGCAGTACTGGTAGAGAACCCGCCTGCGATGCAGGAGACCTAAGAGATGCGGGTTCAGTCCCTGGGTCAGGAAGACCCCCTGGAGGAGGAAATGGCAACCCACTGCAGTATTCTTGCCTGGGACAGAGAAGCCTGGAGGGCTACAGTCCATAAAGGTCTCACAGAGTCAGACACGACTGAAGCAACTTAGCATGCATGCACCCCTGTGATATTCAGGAAGTTTTCTGAAGGTACATACTGCATATTAAAGTAATAGTGAAGAGGCTAGAGGCAAAAGGGTTTATGCAGAGGGAGTCAGGGAAGCTTGCTTTGTTGAAGTAACATTTGAATAGACCCCAAAAAAGTGAGGAGAGCCATTAAGCCGCTTGGGGATACACGGTTGCAAGTAGAGGAAAATAGTAGTTTCAGAAGCCGGGAGGTGGAGTGTGTGAGAAATATTCAGGGAACAGCAAGGAGGCCAGTGTGCCTGGAGTAGAGTGGGCATGGAATGAATGAGACCAGAGAAATCTGTCGGGCAGATCGTGGGAGGCCTTCGGACCTTGGTAGAGAGGTGGTTTTATGTAATAGTTAAGAAGGTAGTTTCTGTCAGCAAATTCTCCAAGTCCAAATGCTGGCTTGACTGTTTATGTGACCTTAAGCATATATGGCACTTCTTTATGTCTCATTTGCACAGGTTCCTTATCTGCAAAATGCGTCTTGGTGGTGGTGGTTTAGTCGCTAAGTTGTGTCCAACTCTTGTGACCCCATTGACTGTAGCCTTCCAGTCTCCTCGGTCCATGGGATTCTCCAGGCAAGAGTACTGGAGTGGGTTGCCGTTTCCTTCTCCAGGGGATCTTCCCGACCCATGAATCGAATCCAGGTCCCCTGCATTGCAGGCAGATCCTTCACTGACTGAGCTATGAGGGAAAAGCCCAAAATGGGTTTAGTAATATCAAATTAAGTTTGAGCAAATTCTGGCAGTCTTGGCATCTAGGTAGAGCTGAAATTGAAGCATTTCTTTTTTGAACTTGTAATTTGTGGATGGTATTAAGCCTTTGCTTTCTTAAATATCAGCAATAAGTTTTGTATTAACTGTATAAAGGGTGGTCTTTCAGGCTATTAACATGAGGAAATGTATATGAAATAATGTATACATTACTCAAGTAATGTATATGAAGATGAATCTAGGCCATAAGGCTAGAACTTATAAAAGATAGCCTTTTGTCAGTGTTCTAAAATGCAGTATAATTAGATTTCCAGTCTAGACTCTTATGAAAACAGCACAAGCAGCCAAGTACATTGTCAAGACTTTAATTTAGCGAGTGGGATGAGCATAAATATTTTGTAGCATTGATCTTCCTTACTAAAGGGTGACCTCTATTGCAGCGTATATGTTGAGATCTGATGTACACTTGGCAGTGCTGATGTCGTTAATGTCTTTGATTCATTTCCCAAAGAGAAGAGAGAAACATAGGTGGAGATGAAGCTGGAATTTATTTGGATTCTTTGCTTCCAAATGCAACATCCCCTCCAATTAAATCTCTTACTGGCTCAATTAACCATTAGCCCAAGGTTATTTTTTTTTCCCTTCAGGGTGGTTAGTAAGCAAACGGCTTGAGCAGCAACCTCTATGCTAATTCTGCAATAGAGGCTGATTGTGATTGTGAGACATCTTGTTCCATTTTCATTCATTCAGCCATCACTTTGTAAACAGTGACCCACCCTGATGTACATGTAAAATCCACTGTGCTGACTGTGAGAATATCAGAGTTCCAGCACACTGCTATCTTTGTTCTTCATTCAAGAACAGGATGAAGGGTGAGAAGAAACACTGAGGTATGTTTCTAGAAAGTATAGTCTTATTGAAAGTGTTTAAAGTAGCCTGTTTGGGGGAACATGTTCTGTTGACACTGATTCCTTGGGTATTTTTCATCCCATAAGTCCAGGTAAGATGGATCTAGAAGTTCAGTTTATGCGATAATGGGCCTAAGATCAGGGATGTTGTTGACCAGGAGCTATATTCACAGCTCCTCCCACTCCCCTCACGTTTCCTCATTTCACCCCCAACAAGAAGGAGTCTGTCTGTGCCATAGGCTCTGGATGACTTTTCCTTGATAGGGCCAGCGCCTCAGACAAAAGGCCTAGGAGCTCAGACTATTCTGGTTAAATATACGTTTAACCAAGTTGTCTGTGTCTGCTCTGGGTCACAAAACCCTGCGCACTTGACTTGGGCTACAGCCCAACTAAACATCACGTGTTGGTTGGCCAGCATCATGTTGGTTGGCCAGCATCATTTCTGTGCATGTATTTCCCTCCGGAGCGGAAGCCAGGTGTTCAGAGTTCCTTGGCCATCAACCCCTCCATCCTCCTGTACCCCCAACAGGTGGTACAGATTCGATGAATCAAAGAAGCATATGCCCTAGGGACCCGCAGGCATGGGGTAGAAGCCCACAGCGAGCAGTGGAAACTTGGTAGGGCTAGATATTAGCAGAAAAAGGGATACTTTTGGGGTGCTAACTTGGCCAGCACTTAAAACTCTGGACCGGCAAAGAGCTGTGAGAGCCGAGGTTGGCTCGGCAGTCAGCGCTGCCTGCTGGGTCTGGAGGCTCTGCCTTCCACTGCTCTGGAAGCTCAACCAAGGAACGCCAGCCAGGACGGTGAGCTCACCGTCTCCTCAACATCCCATATGTAACAAAAGTGGGTGGCAGGGCGAGTTCTCTTTCCAGAGAGCGCTCTATCTTGTTGCTTAGTCAAATAAGGACCAGTGTGTTTCAAAACATGTGACATTTCGGCAGGAGGCAGGCACAGGTCCACAGTCCTTCCTCTGCAATTACAGTATCCTAAAAGCTGAACCGTTTTTGATAAGTGCAGGGACAAAAAACTCATTTGGTGGAGAAGACAGTTCTGATCATTAACTGTGTCTCAGAGCTCCCACTCATCACTATCATATCTGCTGTGTGCATTTTTGTTCTTTTGAAATTTGAGTTTAATTTCACTCTTCAAAAAGAGTAGAAACTGTCCCTGTAGGCAACAGAGAAGAGAAGAAAAAGAAGTACCTGTTGTAATCAATAATGTAGTAGGAAAAATTTTTATAGAAAACGGAAAGGGGTGTCTGTTTTAATGAAAAATAGAATATGAGAATCAAAACAATGTATGACTAAAAACTGAATGGTAAGCTGTGGAAGATTTTCTGTGCAGTGATGATCAAGAACTAATTACAAAAGGCAAACGATGTAGACCACGGCCGAATGTTTATCACATGAAGTGATGCTTCTAGTTTGTTGGTCATGAAGCAAGCCACTATCATATACTACAAAAACTGAGCATTGAAATCAGTGTGAATATTCAGAAGGCTGTAGTATCAGTCAAGGTTCCCCAAAGAAATGCAAACAATAAAGTATGATTTGCTATGTTTTAAAATATATGTAAAAGAGATATATTTTGAGGACTTGGCTCACATGATGATGGAGGCTGGCAATTCCAAAATCTCAGATTTTGCACTGAGGCCTTCGACTGCATGGATAAGACCCACTGACATTACTGAGGGTAATCTTTACTTAGAGTCAGCTAGCTGTAGGTGTTAACCACATGTCACATAATACCTTCACAACAACATCTAGACTGGTATTTGACCAAATAACTAGTCACCAGAGTTAAGCCAAGCTGACGCGTAAAACTCAAGCACCATGGCTGCCTACAGAAGTTAAGAACATCATAATGTAAAATACATGAGTTTGTAATGACAGCAGTCCTACTAATGCTGAAGAAACTAAAATCCTGATAAACTTGTTAAAATAATGTCTGATGTATACCTTAACCTTGAACGTATTTATAATTTGGATGATAAAGCTTCATGTTTATTTTTTAAAGCTTTGTGTTTGTAAAGCTATAAAAGAAGCCTGACTAACAGTGGCGGAAGAGCGAGCACTGGCAGACTTTGGCAACACTAAACGGGTGGACTGTTCGTGCAAGTTCTTCAAAGTGCCACATGCCAATTCCCTCAGCGCTATCGTTTCTCGATCTGTTTCTATCGATTAGCTTTTTCTTAGCTGTGGATTATGTTCCCTTGTTTCTTTGAATGTCTAGTAACTTTTAGTGACTCTTGGAATATAAAATTGCATACTTGATTTTGTTGGACTTATTCCTTTTCGGGGGGTGGGTGGGTAAAGTAGAAAAGAATAGCTTTGCTAGGCAAAGGGGGCCACAGCAGGCTAACACCTTCAAAACCGTGTGTCCCTTGTTGAACTTAACTCTTAAAAGAGTGTTGGATTTTGTTGCTGTTGGCTTGGTTCTTTCAAGGCTTTGTTAGGTAATTAGGATAGGAAAAAGGAGTCCAAAGTGGCGGTGGCTAAAAGACAAGATAAAGCCTGCGAAAATAGAACAAAGGAAGGTCCGAGGACCAGAGTGAGGACCTCAGGTAGAACACACAGCCGTCCTGGCTGGCCCGGTTTACACAGGGCAGGCTTGGAGGGAGGAAAAACATAAAAAGAGGAGCCAAACCTGAGCCGGGGCTTCTCTTCTCTTCGTGTCCTTTGGGTCCGTCCGCCCTCACTCCTCAAGGGTGTATTTGCCTTTGCTTGCCAATAAAACTGAGCTATAAACACTGGTCCATCCATCGTTTCAGAATTTTTTGCTGTGATGAGACAGAACCAAGGAAATCACACACTCCCTCAACAGCTTGAATGTTTCAGGGCTTATTCGTTTAAGCCTTGTTAAGGTGGGTTTAAGAGTCACCTTTACTTCAGGGCTTGTTTAGTCTTCCTGCTAATGTGTGGTCCTTTTGGGGTATCTGCCCAATTCCCTGGATGTTCAGAAAGGACTCTTCACTCAGAATGATCAGAACTTGAAAGCCTCTCAGCTCTGTGCACCCTGGGAATTATTTAGCTTACAGCTCCCTGGTCTTTCAACATATGAATTTTAGGAGGACACATTCAGCCCATACTATCTGCAGACTCCTCTGAAATATTATGTGAAATGTAGTATATGAATGCCAAAACTTTCTGAAAAAATTAAAAATTCTAAATTTGAAATACCCAGCCACATGGGGTTCTAACAAGAGATTGCTAACCCATATGAAAATATCCTATAACTTCTTTCACTACAAGAGATGGGATTATAGAACTATTAAGCCAGAAAGTAATAAAATTTTACAAAAATAAAAGGCTATTTCAGGGTTTATTTCTCTCGCTGAGCTGCCTTCCTTCTGAAAAGGGTCAGGGTTTCTATGAGTGGGGTCTAGAAACCTCAGCTCTGCTTGCCTTTCAGGTGCAGTCTGCCCTGACTTCCCTGTAAAGTCTTGGGAATCTTCAGCGTCTCCACTTCCTAGCCAGGAACGTGGCTGGGCTCAGGGCTCTCCTGGGCACAGCACGCCTCTTTCCTGTAGCTCTGCCTTCTCCTGGCAGAGTGTCCTTGGGTGAGCCTGTCTCCACAACGACAGTGATGGCAGTGCTTACCTCCAAGGCCATTGTGAAGGTTTGATGTGCTGATTCTCAGAAGGTGCTTAGCTTAGCCCCACTGTAGAATGCAGTCTCAGTGGACATCTAGCTATTGCTCCCACTGCTTTTGTTATTCCTATTAAAGGTGGAAAAGAGGAGAAATTACTTTGATGGTTTCCATTAAGGTGAAGATGACTCTTAAACAGCCCAATTTGGTTTCTGAAATGGAAAGCTAAAAAGTACTTGAAAATCTCTAGTGCTTCATAGAGTTCATCAAGAGTTGCTCACTAGCAATAGATCAAGTGCTGAAACCAGAGCTTCTTGGCCTTGTTACAGTTGACATTTGGGGTCGGAAGATTCTTCGTAGGGAGCTGTCTCTGCATTGTAGGATGTTTAGTGGCATCTCTGGCCTCTACTCACTAGATTCCAGAAGTGTTCACCCTTTCCCGCCTCCAGCTGCGACAACCAAAACTGTCTCCAGACATTGTCAGATATTCTCTGGGGGTCAGAATCCTCTCCAGTGGAGAACGGCCTGTCTAGAGATCAGCGACATGTCCTGAGATAGCCTTTCTTTTTGTTCTTCTCCCTTTAATTACATGGCTTTATGTTGTGGGGAGATGTGCACAGAGCTAGTGACAGGCAGCTTTGAGCTCAGGGTAAATGAGAACCAGCGCTGGACTTTGCTCTGACCCACCAGGTTCCTTTTGGGCCTCAAGCAAGGGTCCCAGTGGAATGTGCGGGGTGAGAGATCTTTGCTGGCTTTACTTTTCTCCCTGCATTTAAAGAGGCCATGAAATGTAGACTGAGTCATTCTCATCCACTTTCACCACAACTGGAGTGCCCCAAATCGGACCATAGAAGGATCATCTTGTCAACGGGAGCACTTCTTGGAGGAGTTCTCAGGTGTGAAGGCGCGTGTGCTTCTGCGCCCAGAGCTGTCGGTGCCGGCAGCAGCAGGACCAGGGGCCTCAGGGGCCTCCACAGTGAGAGGAGATATTGCCAGTGTTGTCAATAGTTTGCCTCGGGTTGTTGAGGTTGGTCAAAGCAAGTCTGTCCTTGCAGGATAAACCCCGGTGGCCAGTCCACTCAGAGAAAAATGAATAACTGATCATCGATTTCTCTCTAGATGTAAGGGACTTTATGTGTAGCAGAAAGGAAGAAGACAAATAAAATCATCTCCTCACCTCTGCTTTGCAGAAAATGAAATATGTATGTTTTCTTAGAATGTGTTTGGATGATTCAATTTCCACAGGATGGTATAACTGGAAACTTTTATTCAGTTTTCCAATATAAAATGAAAAGGGCCTTCCTGAAATTGTAATCTTAAGGAACTCTATAGGGATGCTCTCCCCTAAATGAACACGAGAACATATATTTGGAGTAAGGGATCTGTGATGGGTCCAGAAGTGAGGGATATCAGAAAGATTTCTTGGCCAAGAGCCCCCAGTCATCCCACTCTTGTCTGAAACTACAAAAGCATTGAGAGGAATGAAGTTACAGCTTACAGCCTGTCCACAGCCCTTTGAAAACTTCAAACATCCCTGGGAAAAGTAACTGTTAAGATATCATCAGTCATTCACACTTTAGTGTAAGTTGGGTTATTATCTGGCACAAAATGAAGAACTAGCATAGACGTTGAAGGACATATCTGAGGGAGATGGGAAAGGAAGCATTGTTTGGGAGATAGGACATCATCTAGAAAAAAAAGTCTAAAGCAAAAATTAAACACTAACAATTTCTTTTTTCTTTCAGTTCAGTTCAGTTCAGTCGCTAAGTTGTGTCCGACTCTTTGCGACCCCATGAATCGCAGCACACCAGGCCTCCCTGTCCATCACCAACTCTCGGAGTTTACTCAAACTCATGCCCATTGAGTCAGTGATGCCATCCAGCCATCTCATCCTCTGTCGGCCCCTTCTCCTCCTGCCCCCAATCCCTCCCAGCATCAGAGTCTTTTCCAATGAGTCAACTCTTCGCATGAGGTGGCCAAAGTATTGGAGTTTCAGCTTCAGCATCAGTCCTTCCAATGAACACCCAGGACTGATCTCCTTTAGGATGGACTGGTTGGATCTCCTTGCAGTCCAAGGGACTCTCAAGAGTCTTCTCCAACACCATAGTTCAAAAGTGCCTTATTATTGTTGCTATTTTAAACTCTAAAAGTAACACATGCTAAATCAAACAATACAGAGCCATATAAAATAAAAATGTATAGCCTGTTCCTCCCCCACCTAGCTGGTTCCACTACCATGTAAATCAGTGTTAACATTTTGCTTATTTTTTAATTAATTAATTTATTTTAATTGGAAGCTAATTACTTTACAATATTGTGGTGTTTTCCACCACACCTTGACATAAATCAGGCATGGGAACATTTTGCTTATTGAGTATCTTTTCATTGGATTTATAGGGTATGTTTTTCTATGTTTATATAAACTCACATATGCATGAATAGTATACATAGAGTGTTTTTTAAAATTTAACACAAACAAGATTATTCTTTATACTGATTTATCATGGACAGCTTTCCAAGTTAATGCCTTTCTCTCATTCTTTATAATAGCACATATATTCTATGATAAAGTTATATCATTAGTTATTCAGCAGTTTTTCTGTTTACAGATATACCTTTTATTTCTAGCTTTTTATTATTAAAGATGATGCTTCCTAATATCAGTTCAGTCGTTCAGTCATGTCTGACTGTTTGCAACCTCATGAACTGCAGCACGCCAGGCTTCTCTGTCCATCACCAACTCCCAGACCTTGCTCAAATTCATGTCCATCGAGTTGGTGATGCCATCCAACCATCTCATCCTCTGTTGTCCCCTTCTCCTCCTGCCTTCAATCTTTCCCAGCAGCAGGGTCTTTTCCAATGAGTCAGCTCTTCACATCAGGTGACCAAAGTATTGGAGCTTCAGCTTCAGTATCAGTTCTTCCAATGAACATTCAGGACTGATTTCCTTTAGGATTGACTGATTTGATCTCCTTGCAATCCAAGGGATTCTGAAGAGTCTTCTGCAACACCACAGTTCAAAAGCATCAGTTCTTTGGCACTCAGCTTTCTTTATGGTCCAACTCTCACATCTATACATGACTACTGGAAAAACCGTAGCTTTGGCTATATGAAACTTTTTTGGCAAAGTAATGTCTCTGCTTTTTAATATGCTGTCTAGGTTTATCATAGCCTTTCTTCCAAGGAGCAAGTGTCTTTTAATTTCTTGGCTGCAGTCACCATCTGCAGTGATTTTGGAACCCAAGAAAATAAGGGAAATAATATGGAAATCAATAAATAAACTGTGATGTAGTTATAGAATATCATAGTTAAAATAAATGGACTTGATGTATATGTAGCAACATGTTTAGATCATAAAAACAATCTTGAATGGAAAAAATATGCAGTAGCATATTGGACACCTTCTGACCTGGGGGGCTTATCTTCCAATGTCATATCTTTTCGCCTTTTCATATTGTTCATGGGATTCTGAAGGCAAGAATACTGGAGTGAGTTGCTATTTCCTCCTCCAGTGGGCCACATTTTGTCACAATTCTTCACTATGACCTGTCCATCTTGGGTAGTCCTGCATGGCATGGCTCATAACTTCCACTGAGTTACACAAGCACCTTTACAGCACCATGACCAGGCTGTGATCCATGAAGGGATAAGGCAATCGGTGCATACTTTTATTGTCTATGCTTAGCCTTTTATGTAGTAGGTAATTTTATTCTGCATATTTTTTTCTACTCAAGATTTTTTTTAAGATCTAAAAATGTCTGCACATTTGGCCCATGGTCAGTTTATTATCTCTGCAACCAGTAACATTTAAGTTAACTTTAAACCTGAGATTCTTGAAATATTTGCCTTATAGAATTCAGTGTTTGGTTGTAAATAATAAATCCTGATATTTAATGACAATGTCTTAAGTTCACAACTTCTCTAGCTTTAACTTTTACACAGGGGCATTTATTTGTGCTGACCCTATTTTATTTCACTGCTCTTTTGTCATCATCATCATCATTGCATCAGAGGCTTATATGATTATTTTATGTAACTTCATAAACCACAGGGTTGATTGATAACACAGGGCCTGAGGAAGGCAGGTAATCTTATTACGACTTCGAGCATAAAGCTCAGCTCCCAGGGGGCACGCGTCAACGACAGTGAGTTAGAACCCTATCCAAAATGATGCACACTTTGGTGGTGATATTTTGACAGTCTCACTTTTGAATTGTCTTTCCAGATGTTCTCTCAGCAAAATTAGAGAAACCCCATTTCCAGTGAAAGTCCTTTGACTATAAAGTGAAAAATGACTTAGAATAGAAACTTTTACCCTTCTACAAAGTGAAATTCTTCCCTTCTTGATTTAGTCTGATGGTCGTTATCATTTGGAATTCAGGAAAAGTCGTGCAGAAACCACAAATGTCTTCTTTTGCGGTGATAGGTTACTGATGACTATGTCCTGGAAGATTTTAATTGTTGATTTTTCGGGAATGACCCAGAATCAGCTCTGCTCTGGGCTGTAGGAAAAAAGCCCAAGTCCATTCCTTTCCTTTCTTTTCTTTCTTGTTATCTTAGTCCATTGAGGCAGCTATAAGACAACACCATAAATCAGGTGGTTTATAAACAACAAACATTTATTTCTCACAGTTCTGGAGGTGGTGATTTTTTTTTTTTTCTGAAAGTCTAGTGTTTTTTTTTTTTTTTTAACACAACTGCTCGTTCTTTCTATTTGGCTGTGCCAGATCTTAGTTGCAGCACATGGAATCTTCAATCTTCATTGTGGCATACAACGTCTTTACCTGTGGCATGTATGTAGGCTCTAGTTTCCTGACCAGGAGTTGCCCCGTGCATTGGGAGTGTGGAGCCTTAGCCACTGGACCACCAGGGAAGTCCCTGATGGCTGTGAAGTCTTAAGATCAAGTGACTGGCAGATTCAGGGTCTGGTGAGATCACGTGGTAACCTCACGTGGAAGGGACAAGATTGCTTCCGGGTGCAAAGGGGTGTCTCCTGAACGTCCATGAACAAGCTAGAGTGGAAATTTCTGCTTAGTGAATGCAAGGTAGAGATTCTCCCCTGGGGAGAACTAGCCCAGGGTGAGGACCTTGGGGGTCTACAAGGAACTGAATGTTGGAGTAAGACAAAGAATTTTCAAGATCTAGAAAAAGGTGATGAGAAAGTAGATCCAAGATGCATGTCCAAGAATATTAGGCACAGAAGACATATGAAGACATTTCTGGGAACAGTAGACATATGAAGAAGGTGAAGTCAGCAATATTCAGAAGTGAAGCTATATGCTGGAGTAGTGAGGTTGCTGAAAAAAACAAGTGGGAATGAAAGCTCTAAGGATTCCAGGACTTTTCAGACCACAAGAGTAAATAGATTGGTTCAGTTACAATATTTCCTTAAAAAGTGGAACTATAAATACTGGAAGACACCTGTGCATGGAGGTCCATAGCAGCTTTATTTATAATCACTGAAAACTTAATTAGCCCAGATGTCCCTCAAGGGGAGTAGTTAAACTGGACTACTCAGCAACGAAAAAGGGAATGAATGGTTAATGTGCTCGACCACTGGACTGCGGTGCCAAGGAAGCGCTCCGAGAGGAGAAAGGAAAAACCCCGAAAGGTCACACGCTGTGTGATTGAAAAGTAAAACATCACAAATGGGGGACAGATTGGTGGCTGCTCGGGGTTGAGGAATCAGGATGAGGAGAAGACTGGTGGATTGCATCCAAGTCAGTGTCCTGGCTGTGACTGACACTGTAGTTTTGCAGAATGGTACCACTAGGGAAAATTAGGAGGAGTGCACAAGAGACCCTCTGTAGTATTTCTTACACCTGTATGTGAATTTACAATTACGGCAATAAAAATGTCAATTAAAAACTTAGAGTCACATGATAAAATGACTTGTCAAACTTGAAAGCAATTTGATCTAACATACATGTATTGGATGATTGTTAAGTGATGGGGGCTAAGGTTGGTGATGAGGGAATGCAAAGGTCTGGTGCCTTACCCAGGGGCCTTCCTAGCCAGAGAGAACGCTCTGAAATCCACCTAATTTTACTAAGGCTTTACTTAGTAAGACAATGATGGACTCCTCCATCTGTGTTTTGTAATTCGTGAATTATTGAGTGAGTGTGTGACAGCCCTGAAGACACATATGGTGAATACTACCAAATTGGCTAGAGCACTGATGTCATGAAGTACATTTGAAAGGGATGGGTAGCAATACAGATTTCCCCAGGAGAAAATCTCTTAGGAATGTTTGAGGTTGGAGACTGGAGACTCCTGAGAGATCCATGGCCACACTGGGTCCAGTGAAGGTCCATGGAGTCCTCCAGGAAACAGAGACCCCTAGAGGCCTTCTGCTCTCATGAAGTCTGACTGACACCATACATTACAGCCTCCAAATATCTACTCTGTTAGCATATGGAGGAGGTTGCATAGGCTGGAGGATTTCCCTCTTTTCCTGGGTAAACTGTCAGGCAGCATTTCTGAGCTCTCTTAGCAGTCAGATGTAGCTGCGTGCCTGAGTTTTGTCAATTGGAAATTACAAGTGGACACGGACACTGATTTCAGGACATGCCACCTCAAAATATAATCCTTTGGTATATTGATTATTTTGAGCTGTAGGCACTTGAAAACAGTAAATATAAAGAGAGGTTTTCTATGAACTCCACTTACCTGCCTAAAGACAGAACCTCTAAAGGTAACTCAACTTTCATAGATTCCCCACCACCACCCCAGAGTTTCATCAACCAGGGAAGATTGACTGTTACCACCGAAAAGACTATAAGTTGACACCACATCCAAACTCTATCACCAACTATCATACCTCCCATCTGTTCTTCTAAGGACCCGTTTATCTTCCCTAAAAATCATTTTTTCTCCCCTAAGATGCATACATTCCTCTTCCCCTTTCACAATTAAAATTATAATTAAGGCTAAACTCTAAGGCACCTTGGAAGGTTGCTCATTTTCTCCTGGGTATTTTCCATGTATGCATGAGGTATACATGTTTGTTTTTTCTCTTGTTAATCTTTTTTTATTTCAGGGATCTCAGCTAAAAATTCCTCCCCTATAATTTTTAGAAAGATACATGAAAAGAATGGGATAAAAAATTGTTCTTCCTAAACTATCTGAAAGGTGTTTTTAGAAAAGTGGGGGAATATTTGCCACGATGTTAAAAATTGAAAGAATAAGTTCACTGAAAATGTATATTTCTTGACCTAGATCAATACTGCCCCAGGCTTTGAAGACCTCTTTGTTCCTCCAGCCTCACTCCTCACCAAGAGATGAGGAGTGTTCTAGGTCAAAAGGCATCCCACTAGGAGCTCATCTACCACCCTTAGTCCCTCACTTTTATTCCATACGCTTCAGGTATTCCAGACCCTGGAATTTCTGCTACTTTTATCTATTTTGGGGTCTGTTTTCATGTTAGATCACACCCACGATGCACATGACTTGGCCCGAAGGCGGCCAGGAAACAGTTGTTTGTCGGAGTAGGGAGCAATGATGTGGCTATGGAGAGGAGGAAAAAATAATTTCCCTCTACCCTTCTCATTTCTTGGCTTAACCCCCATAACAAATTAATAAGAGAAAATGAAACAATTTTATTAATCTGTATACTTCATGTGTATGTGGGAGATATCCAGGGAAAAAGGAGTGATTCAAAGGTTTAGTTAGAACTTAAGTTTATAAAGTACCTTAGCAAAGTAATGATAATTTTCTGTAGAAGTGATGAGACAAAGAAAAAGGACCTCATGTTTCTAGGGACAGCAGATAATGGTAGGGCAAATATCTAGGAAGCTAATAGAAGCTAATTAGTGAAGTTTGTGATGTGGAGTCTTTTGGTACCGTCTCCAGTGTTCTTGCCTGGGGAGCCTGCCGGGCTCCAGTCCATGGGGTCGCAAAGAGTCAGACACAACTGTGCGACTAACAACAGCAACCAGGTATGTAGGATCTAAAGTTATCTCTGGTGATTAACTTCTGTCCTTCCTGGTCGAGAGAGGAGGCAGGATTCCTTTGAAAATTTTTGTTTTGCTTTTAGGCAAAAAGAGGAAGGACAGGGAGCTTTCCTTCTATCTGCTTCTTCTCAACTGCCTTCAGCTCAAAATAATCCTTATGCCAACACGACATGTGTTGAGAGTGGCATATTCTGTCACCTAACAGATAATTCTTGAATGCATGAACTGAGGTGCCACACATGCATATGCATCAAGTCCCTCATGGTGCAGGAAGGACTGGGGGGTGGGCGCGAGAGGAAGGCCACTGGCTACAGGCCGGGAAACTAGAGGCTGGCTCCCCTTGCACCGCCATGTTCTAGCACAACACTTGTAGGACTTTGTGAATTCTCAGTCTGAACCTGGCTTCTAGGTCATTATGAAGACATATTGGTAAGATAAAAGATGAAACATACTGTATCACTTTGTGAGTTTTCCTTATAACTTTAAACATTTGGGCACATGGTATGGAGTCTCCATTTGCTCCCAGGCCCTGCAGGGAGAGGAGTAGTTCTGCTTAAACATTTGCCACATGGACTTGACCACCCGCACCTCCTTTCTCCTCTTCTTTATCCTTCATTCCTCCCACCGTCCCTCCATTTCTTCCTTCTTTTCTTTTTGTCATGTGTCTGTCTGTCTGTCATCTGCTTTTCTATCTATATTAATGTGCTTTTCTTTGATGATGAAACATTTGAAACCATTACCTATAGAGTTAACACAAGCTGATGGCTAACAGGATTCTTGAGCTTATCTTGCAGAATAAAGGATAGGAAACAGCTTGTTAAAAGCCCTCTGCTTACCCTGAAGAAACCAAAACTGAAAAACATACATGTATCCCATTGTTCATTGCAGCACTATTTACAACAGCTAGAACATGGAAGCAGCCTAGATGTCCATCAACAGATGAATGGATACAGAAGTTGTGGTATATATACACAATGGAATATTACTCAGCCATAAAAAGGAACTCTTTTGAGTCAGTTCTGATGAGGTGGATGAACCTAGAACCTGTTATACAGAGTGAAGTAAGTCAGAAAGAGAAAGAAATATCATATTCTAATGCATATATATGGAATCTAGAAAAAGTGGCACTGAAGAATTTACTTACAGGGCAGCAATGGAAAAACAGACATAGAGAATAGACTTATGGACATAGGGAGAGGGGAGGAGAGGGTGAGATGTATGGAGAGAGTAACATGGAAACTTACATCACCATATGTAAAATAGATAGCCAACGGGAATTTGCTGTGTGGCTCAGGAAACTCAAACAGGGGCTTTGTATCAACCTAGGGGGTGGGATGGGGAGGGAGATGGGAAGGAGGTTCAAAAGGGAGGGGATATATGTATACCTGTGCCTGATTCATGTTGAGGTTTAACAGAAAACAACAAAATTCTATAAAGAAATTATCTTACAAAAAACAATAAAATTTTAAAAATCTCTCTGCTTATTGACTGCCTTCATTGATTGTTTGCTTTAGTTTTATTATTATTTTTTTCTTTCTTTTTTCCTGTCTTTAATTGCATGCCTTTCCAGCTTCACACGGCCTATTATTTTACGGGAACTTAGGGTGGGCTCTTGTCTAGTGTGAGCCAGCTCTGAAAGGTTGGGACCACTGACTATAAAACTGGGCCTGTGCAGGGGTCTTTTGACATCAGAGGACCAGAAAAATCCACCTTCAGATCATGCTTTGCTGTTTTATCCAATAATTAAGTCATGTCTGACTCTTTGCAACCCATGGACTACAGCATTCCACACTTCTATGACCTCCACTATCTCCCAGAGTTTGCTCAGGTTCATGTCCATTGGGTCAATGATGCTATCTATCCATCTCATCCTCTGCTGTTCCCTTCTTCTTTTACCTTCCTTCCACATTTCCCAGCATCAGGGTCTTTTCCAATGAGTCAGTTCTTCACATTGGGTGGCCAAAGTATTAGAGCTTCAGTTTCAGCATCAGTCCTTCCAATGAATATTCATGGTTGACTTCCTTTAGGATTGATTTGCTTGATCTCCTTGAAGTTGGCAAAAAGTAGATTTACTAACATAGGACACTTGTGAGAGATGCAAGTGGGCAGGCAAGGGAGTTCGGCCTCAAAGATTAAGTGGGCTCAGTTCAGTTCAGTTGTTCAGTTGTGTCCAACTCTGCAACCCAATGGACTGCAGCATGCCAGGCTTCCTTATCCGTCACCAACTCCCAGAGCTTGCTCAAATTCATGTCCATTGAGTTGGTGATGCCATCCAACCATCTCTGTTGTCCCCTGCTCCTCCTGCCTTCAATCATTCCCAGCATTAGTGTCTTTTCAAATGAGTCAGCTCTTTGACCAGGTGGCCAAAGTATTGGAGCTTCAGCTTCAGCATCAGTCTTTCCAATGAATATTCAGGACTGATTTCCTTAGGATTGACTGGATCTCCTTGCAGTCCAAGGGACTCTCAAGAGTATTCTCCAACACCACAGTTCAAAAGCATCCATTCTTCGGTGCTCAGCTTTCTTTATAGTCCAACTCTCACATCCATACATGACTACTGGAGAAACCATAGCTTTGACTAGACGGACCTTTGTTGACAAAGTAATGTCTGTGCTTTTTAATATGCTGTCTAGATTTGTCATAGTTTTTCTTCCAGGGAGCAAGCATCTTTTAATTTCATGGCTGCAGTCACCATTTGCAGTGATTTGGGAGCCCAAGAAAATAAAGTGGGCTACATTTTTATGATAGAAGGAAAGTGGCAGAGTGATAAAAGACTGCCTTCCTCCTCATTCTTTGAGTAGACATCACTAGCTTCTCTTTCACATCAGGCAGGAGGATATCTGACCCTATGAGGTCAGCTGGGACTGTCATAGCACTTATTTAAACCAGCCAAAGGCTGGTGGCATTGTTGTCTTTCACTTGGTGACCTGGGGTATATCTTGTATTTTTATTTATGACTTTATAGTTAAGCAAGACTGCTTCATTCCGAACATTCCCATAGCTTTTTTGAGTGATCATTAACTTACACTTGTCTCCCCGAGTTCTAGAGGTTTCCCTCTCTATCTATAATTCCCTACTGGAACTTCTACAACTAACTGTATAACTATCCTATTCTATGCCTATCACCTCTAATCACCTCTATGCCCAGGACTACTCTGCTTATCACGTAAGTCTCCCTACCCCCTCGCCTTCAGGGAGGCAAATCTCACACTTGTTCTCACATCTTCTCTCCTGGCTGCCTTGTGAATAAACTCTGTCTCTGCCACAAACCTCTGCATCTCAGCATTTGGCTTGCTGCAGGTCAAGCAAATGGACATGGTCTGATAACACATTTGAAAGTATGTTGCAAACATCATGACACTTCATCTCTTAACACTTTGTGTGTTTTTGCAGAAAAATGACACTCTCCTATTTAACCACAATATTACAGCACACCAATGAAGTTTCATGTTGATGTAATAAAATTATCTAATATATAACCTATATTCAGAGTTTTTTCCATTGTCTTAAAAAGGCCCTATTGGTGCATTGTGCATATCTTTATTCTATTTGTCTAGTTATCCTTTTTGGTTATAGTTTATAAAAATGCAAGTTCATGATGGATTGGGAAAAGAGAAACTGGTTCTTCACCTCAGATAGTTTGAGAAGCACTGTTATGGGAAGAGGGACCCCTTCCAGGGCCTGAAAGGGGGCTCTTGTCTAACCCTTGGAAATGAATTGTCCAAGGAGACACACGTGCTGACAAAGCAAGAGGCTTTATTGGGAAGGGGCGCCCAGGCAGAGGGCAGGAGGGTGAGGGAACCCAGAGGACTGCCCTGCATGTGGCTCGCAGTCCTGGGCTTGTGATGGATTGGTTTCCGGTCGTCTCTGGCAATCACTCTGAACTCAGGGTCCTTCCTGGAGGCGCACGCACCGCTCAGCCAAGATGGATGCCAGAGAGGAGGATTCTGGGAGGTGGTCGGACAGGTGGAGACTCCTTTTGGCTTTTCCCAGATTCTTCCATATGGCGGTGGCTTGTTACTTCTATGTTCCTTACCAAGACTTCCTGTTGTAAAACAATTCATGCAAATGGTTACCGGGGTGCCTGGTTAGGGTGGGCAGTTTTAGTCAGTGTGTTTCCCCTAACAGCTGAAAACAGTGTTTGGCAGGAGTGTAAGTATGTGTGTGTCTGTCTGTAGGGTGAAGGTGCTGGGGAGGAAGACACTCCTCTTCTCTTCTAGGTTTTTCTGGCTGGTCTAAGAATTAAAGTGACCTGAGACAGATTAACAGGAAAACTGAGTACCTGAGTTTACTAAGGAAACAGTAACTCCCACCAACGGCTGCAGCCCTCACTTAAACACCATCCTTCAGTTCAGTTCTGTTCAGTTCAGTCGTTCAGTCGTGTCTGACTCTTTGTGACCCCATGAACCGCAGCACACCAGGCCTCCCTGTCCATCACCAACTCCCGGAGTTTACTCAAACTCATGTCCATTGTGTTGAAGATTCAACCATCTCATCAGCTAAAGACAAAAGTTGTTGAGTGTGGGGAGAGTCAGTTACCAGGAAGTTAACAGGAAAAGCAAAGTGAGTGCAGATTTACGTCCTTGCCTTTTCCATTGATAAGAGTTTCTAGAGCTTTCCTCTTCCAGGTACAAAGAGGAAGACAGACAAATAGAAATTTCTGTTACAAATGTAAATCTGTCTTACAAAAGGACAACTCATCTACTTGGTTTTCAGAACCCTTTCCTTGTCTACTATTTCTCAGAAAATAACCACTTTAAAACAATTAATACACCAAAGAGATATATTTAGGGTGGCAAATTCTGCTCTCCTACAAAGGGAAGGATAAAGTCCTTAGTTTCTTGGTTTCAGGCTTTTTTCCAGTGTAGGAATCAGTCAAGAATCACCCTGTCAACTGAAGACAAATGTACAGCCTAAATGTTGAGAATTATGTTTTGTTCAGCAAAATTTCTGAGAACTCAAGCCTGGAAGGCAGCCCCTCAGATAGCTGAGGGGCCGCTCTGAAGAGGTAAGGCAGGAGCCAGGACATACAGAAGTTTTTGCAACAGAAACCAGATGGTCAGAACATCAAAAGATTACTGTTAATTAAAGAAAATCGGACATCTCAAGTTAATGAACTGAGCGCTTTTCTATGTATGGGAGATGCACGAATCTGGGCTCACTTAAACCATTCGTTGGCTATGCACCTTAGCTGTCTGGAACTGGTATTCTGGTTTTCCATTCTGGATCCCCTCAGGGTGCACAGTTGGGGTGGCTGCAGCGGCTGATGGCTTGATGGCCACAGCCTCCTTTGTTTACTGATGTGGCGGGTGACATCCCACAACGTAACATTTGTTTTTCATGCTATGTAGTAATAAGCTTATGAAAAACCAAGAAAAGCTTCTGTTAAATAGAGGTCAAATTAGATTGCTTGGTATAATTGGTGGGAATGTTAAAACACTAAGCACATTTTATGGAAATAGAATACATAGGTCTTCAGAATTTTAAGGGATTAAGGGGAGCAGCCAACAGTAAATGCCAACAGCCTTTGAGCTTTAATTTCATGGTTTTTTCCCAAGATTGTTATTCCTTAGTGATATGCATCTGCTTTTCCTTTGGTTTCTGCCCCGATTTTATATTTGTCCTGAAATTTAGGTGAAATAAAAACAATGTCAGATGAGGGAACTTTTAAAACAAATAAAACTTTAAGCCAGTTGTGCTCACGTTTTCAACAAATGAATTGCACTTTGTGCATTTGCAAATCCTTGCACTGTTAAACACTGATTTCCTCACCTCTCTCTTGGGCATACTGCTTTTTCCATGTCCTCACAGGGAGCATTAAAAACTGATGCTTGTGAAACACTGTTGTTTCCTAATAACTCATTATTTTTTGTGGCAAAAAAGTGATGTTATAACATCACCTGTCTTAACAAGGTTTCATTTAAGAATAAAAATGTTCTTAACAAAAAATGCAACCAGATAGGGTCGGGGGTCCCCATGTTAGCAAACTCAGGTTCTCAAAAGCCAATCTTTAAAAGACAAGGGTTGGTTGGAAAAGAAAGATTGCTTTATTCAGGAGGCCAGTAACCTGGGCAGAAGGTGGACTCCAATCTGAAGATTCTGCTCTACCATGAGAGTTTATAAAGGAAGAAACGGGAAGTCAGTCACAGCTAATCATTTGGAGAGGGTTCAGGGTCTTTATTTTCTTCTACTTTGTGCAGACTTTCTTCTGAAGGGGCTCAGATGGTAAAGAATCCACCCGCAGTGCAGGAGACCTGGGTTCGATCCCTGGGTCAGGATGATCCCCTGGTGAAGGAAACGGCAACCCACTCCAGTACTCTTGCCTGGAGAATTCCATGGACAGGGGGACCTGGTGGACTATAGTCCATGGGGTCGCAAAAGAGTCAGACACAGTTGAGTGGCTAACATTTTCCGTTCTGATTGACTGGTGATGAAGGAACAGAGTGGTGCTCCAGCACTCCTGCGCTCGGTCCAAATTACCACCCTACACCTGGGCTCCTGCCTTAGTTGCTGCCGAAGAATCCGAAGTTACTGCTGTGTGTATCACTTAGGAAGAACTGCCTTATCGTTGCAGTATTGTCTTTTGATTACTCCTCCTTTGTTTCTGCATTCCTTCACTTTCCTGATAGCAACTATTTAGATCTGTTCTTTGGTACTCAGGGAAGGTCTGTGAGGCTGAAGTCTCTTTCCTACACACAAGAAATGGGAGACACAGAAAGGATTTGTATGCAGAAGGGCCCCACAGAGTCCTGCTCAGTTTCACCTGGAAAAAGAGAAGCAAGCATTGCTTTCTTGACAGAAGAGAAGCCGTTTTGCCTAAGCCATTTTGTGACCTCAGCCTGGCCACAATGCTTGCCAGTTATTAGTAATCTTAGTAATCTTAAGGGAAGCACAGGAATGCAGACACAAAGGGAAAGCAGTCAGTTAACAAACTGTTGGCTTTAAAACAGACTTCTAGTTCCTCCTAGGGAAATGCAGAATAATCTGAGCCTTAGGTTTAATTCTGCAGGAACTAAAGTCCCCTACCCTGCAGAGGGTGGTAGGATATAACAGAGAAGTTGGAAGATGGTAGATGACACCACCCTTATGGCAGAAAGTGAAGAACTAAAGAGCCTCTTGATGAAAGTGAAAGAGGAGAGTGAAAAAGTTGGCTTAAAGCTCAACATTCAGAAAACTAAGATCATGGCATCTGGTCCCATCACTTCATGGGAAATAAATGGGGAAACAGTGGCTGACTTTATTTTTCTGGGCTCCAAAATGACTGCAGATGGTGATTGCAGCCATGAAATTAAAAGACGCCTGGAAGGAAAGTTATGACCAACCTAGACAGCATATTAAAAAGCAGAAACGTTATTTTGTCAACAAAGGTCCTTCTAGTCAAGGCTATGGTTTTTCCAGTAGTCATGTATGAATGTGAGAGTTGGACTATAAAGAAAGCTGAGCACCGAAGAATTGATGCTTTTGAACTGTGGTGCTGGAGAAGTCTCTTTAGAGTCCCTTGGACTGCAAGGAGATCCAAGCAGTCCATCCTAAAAGAGATCAGTCCTGGGTGTTCATTGGAAGGACTGATGCTGAAGCTGAAGCTCCAATACTTTGGCCACATGATGTGAAGAGCTGACTCATTGGAAGGGACCCTGATGCTGGGAGGGATTGGGGGCAGGAGGAGAAGGGGATGACAGAGGACGAGATGGCTGGATGGCATCTCCGACTCGATGGACATGGGTTTGGGTGGACTCCAGGAGTTGGTGATGGACAGGGAGGCCTGGAGTGCTGCGTTTCATGGGGTGGCAAAGAGTTGGACATGACTGAGCAACTGAACTGAACTGAACTGAACTACATATTGAGATCCCAGACTGATCAGAACCTAAGGAATAATGATATTGACCTTTTCTGACCCTTCTGAATGCAATCAACTAAAGCTTGGACCCTGACAAACTTTACCCCAATTCTGTGCTGAATTCTTTTCTGCTCAAGCTTCTTCATGACTATGCTTACACCACCCAACCCTCTTCATAGATATGCATGTACCTTTAGCTTAAAACTTCCCCAATATCACAGTAGTGAAGACTGCTTTGGGAAAGATCCCCAAGGTCCTCCTTACCTGCTGCAAGTAATAAGTCCTTCCTTCTCCCACTCTTTGGCGTGGTTGTGTCTTTTGGCTCAACACCTATCAAGAGGTGAACCCAGTATCCAGGTAACAGAATCACATTAGAAATAGACAAATGGTGGGTATGAGAGATCACTACTCCTAGATGTTTATTTGAGGTTTCCATCATGTTTTTGTTTGAACCCAAGAGTCCATTGGAAGACTGGCATTTTTTAAAATATTTATCAGTGGAAGAAAATAAGAAGCAGAAAGTTCTTTTCAAACAAACTCCTGACTCCTTAAAGATATTACAAATGATTTGCTTTACTTTAAAGGTACAAGTAATTGAACATCAGAAAGATAATGTTGTCTATGTAGTATGATGTGTATAGACAGAAATAATAAATTTCTGTACATATGAAACCCACTGCAGAGATGAATCTTTTTCATGCTGTTCAAACATGGCCAGTTAGCACATAACTAAGTATTTGTTATCAGTTGTTGAATAAATTTCTAGGTCCAAGATGGAGTCACTTCTGCCCTGGGTGTCATGTCAGCAAAGCAAAACTTAGATAACTTGCATGCATGTGTGCTCACCTGCTCAGTCGAGTCCAATTCTTTGTGACCCTATGGACTCTAGCTGCCCAGGCTCCTCTGTCCGTGGGGTTCTCCAGGCAAGAATACTGGAGTGGGCTGCCATGACTTCCACGTCCCTGCAAATGCGCTGCTTGATCAGAAATGTGGGATGTTCAGTCAGCCAACCCCAAACGCCAAGCCGATTCTGGGTTACTAACTGCCTTGTTCCTTCTTAGCCCATATGAGGCTGACAGTGTCACTTCAGCCAATCAGATATTTTCTGTTTTTCTATTTCTTGTTCTTTATTTGCTATCCTATAAAATCATCCTGCCTTCTGCCCTATTTTGCAGTTCTCCGATTGCAGACTGTCTGCTTCATTAAATAAAGGTTGTTTGTATCACCTAAATTGTTTTCATCTTTGTTGCTGTTTTTCAGTTGCTGAGTCGGGTCCAACTCTTCGCAGCCCCATGAACTGCAGCGTGCCAGGTTTCTCTGACCCTTACTATCTCCCTGAGCTTGCTCAAACTCATGTCCATTGAGTCAGTAATGCCATCCAACCATCTTATCCTCTGTCACCCTCTTCTTCTCTTACCTTCAATCTTTTCCAGCATCAGGGTCTTTTCCAATGAGTCGGTTCTTCGAATCAGCTGGCCAAAGTATTGGAGTTGCAGCTTCAGCATCAGTCCTTCCAATGAACATTGAGGACTGATTTCCTTTAGGATGGACTGGTTTGATCTCTTTGCAGTCCAAGGGACTCTCAAGAGTCTTCTCCAGCACCACAGTTTGAAAATGTCAATTATTTGGCACTTAGCCTTCTTTATGGTTCAATTCTCACATCGGTACATGACTATTGGAAAAACCACAGCTTTGACTATATGGACCTTTGTCAGCAAAGTGATGTCTCTGCTTTTTAGGTCTGTCTAGGTTTGTCATAGCTATTCTTCCAAGGTGCACAAAATCTTCAGTGTTGTGGCTGTAGTCACCGTCCACATTGATTTTGGAGCCCAAGAAAATGAAATCTGACACTGTTTTCACATTTTCCCCATCTATTTGCCATGAAGTGATGGGACTGGATGCTGTGATCTTAGTTTTCTGAACGTTGAGTTTTAAGCCAGCTTTTTCACCCTCCTCTTTCACCTTCATCAAGAGGTTCTGTAGTTCCTCTTTACTTTCTGCCATTAAGGTGGTATCATCTGCATATCTGAGGTTGTTGATATTTCTCCTGGCAATTTTGATTCCAGCTTGTGCCTCATCCAGCCCAGCATTTTGCACGATATACCCTGCATATAAGCAGGATGGCAATATACAGCCTTGACATGCTCCTTTCCCAATTTTGAACCAGTCTGTTGTTCCATGTCCAGCTCTAACTGTTGTTTCTTGTCCTGCATACAGGTTTCTCAGGAGACAAGTATGTGGTCTGATTTTACCATCTCATTAAGAGTATTCCATAGTTTGTTGTGATCCACAGTCAAAGCCTTTAGCATAGTCAATGAAGCAGAAGTAAGTTTTTTTTTAAATTCCCTTGCTTTTTGTATGATCCAGAGTTATGTTGGCAATTTGATCTCTGGTTCCTCTGCCTTTTCTAAATCAAGCTTGTACATCTGGAAGTTCTCAGTTCATATACTGCTGAAGCCTATCTTGAAGGATTTTGAGCATAATCTTGCTGGCATATGAAATGAGTCTTCTTTTAACATTTTTAAACCCAGTCCATAAGGAAATAAGTTTTGCATTGATAGTGAGCACTTAGAAACTTTTAAAGCAATATGTCAGTAATTTAGATATGTTGAATCTAAAAAACAGAAAACTTGGCTTATATTTTGTGTGTCTTTTAATTCCATTTTGCTCTTCTTTTTTGTTGTGGTTTATTAAAATGTGAGGTCATGATGGGTTGGGAAAAGAAAACCTGGTCCTTCATTCAGATGGTTTGAGAAGCATGGTCCTGAAAATGGTGTTTGGCAGGAGTGGGGCATGTGTGTGTGTGTGTGTGTGTGTGTGTGTGTGTGTGTGTGTAAAATTAAAGGCAGAGCTGACATAGAAAGTCATTAGATCAAATGACATGTCATTTATGAAGGAATTGGTGTTCCTTTTTCCTCACTATATTTTACCATGGAGTTTGCAGACTCTGTCTTGATGGAGCAGCTGAACACACAGCAAATGCTCTCAGGACTGTCACCTCTACCTGCAGACGAGCGGTGAGCCCTGCAGCCGGCTGAGCTTGTGGACAAGACCCTTCCTTGTCCGGTAGCCGCATTCTTGGGTCCTGAGCCCCATCTCCAGCTAGGAAACTAGCCGTCCCAGGCAGAGGGGGCTGACTCTCCAGGGCCTCCATCCCTGGGAACTCTGGGTTGATGTCTGCCCTCCAGCTCTAACACTGGACTGTCAGTCCTTTCTTTTTTTCTTTCTCTCTCTCTCCCTTTTTTTGGCTGCACTGCAGAGTTTGTGGGATTCTAGTTCCCCAATCAGGGATGGAACTCACACCCTCTGCTCTGGAAACACGGAGTCTTAGTCACTGGACCGCCAGGGAAGTCCTCTGTTAGTCGCTTTTTCTTTTTTCTATTTTCTTTAAACGGAATGCAGGGATCACAGAATAGCAGCTTCTGGAGGACAGACAAAATGATTTTGTTCAATAGAATGTAAAGAATATTTATAGGAAAATGTTGCTGTTCCATGTGTAAGTGGGTAAAAACATAATGAGTGGTTGTTTTTGTTTTTGTTTTTGTTTTGTATAGCTGTAAACAACATAGATTCTCAGAGTCGAAAGAGCATTAAAAATCACTTAAGCCAAAAATTAAGGAAAGCTCTGCTGAGAAGTATTCCCTAGTCTCTGCTTAGGACATACACACCCGCCAGTGAGTGTCCCAGCAGGAAAGGGAAGGCACACTCCAACTGGGTCACTGGAAAATAGTAATCTACAAAATTGTGGGCAGGCTTCACGGAAGCCATAGGGAATAGCGCAGCACTTCTAATCCAGCCGGATCAGGAGGCCACTACCTTCCCCGTGCCTGCCCCGGTTCTCGGAACTCTGAGACGGCAGCTGTCTTAGTGTGCTGGGGCTGCTCCGACACAATACCGCAGGCTGGGCGGCTTAGACCCCAGACATCTCCCTCCTCTGGAGGCTGGGCAGTCCGAGGCCAGCGTGCTGGCGGACTGGGTACCTGGTGAGCGCCGGCTGCCCGGCTTGCGGACAGCGGCTTTCTCGCTGTGCCCGCATGGGACAGAGGAAGCAAGCTCTGCTCTCTCCTTTCTTCCAGGGAAGCCGATCCCCTCATGCGCGCTCCTCTGTCAGGACCTCATCTAAGCATAGTTACTCCCCAGGGGCCCCACCTCCAAATACCATCTCTCTGGGGGTCAGGACGTCAATGTATGAACTTTGGGGAACACAGATGTTTACTCCAAAACAGCGCCAGTAGGGAGGGCTGCCTGATGGGAGCCTGTCACCCTCAGTAGGGGGCTGAAGACAATCCACGGCAATGTGACAAAAGGGCGCCGTGGGGTAAGGACCCTGAGCTCCCTTCCCACAGATCTCCTGTTGGCCAGCCCCACCAAGAAGCTCGTTGATCTGGTTCTGATCAGTCAGCCTTTCTTACCGTAGGGCGAGGAAGGCAAGGAACTTCAGAGGCAAAGAGAAAACACACAGCCACTTATTAACATTTCCCTGGAATGACTAAGTGTAATAATGCATGTAAGGCGCTTCGTGTAGTGGCTGCATGCTATAGACACTTCATAAATGCTAATGTGCTGGAAGTAAATCTGACAGTCCCAGACTTATTACTCAGGCGTGTACATATTCAGTTTTCTTTTAAATGCTTAAAAACTGAGTTTGGATCAAAAGTCCCCAATTTCTGTTTGTCAGATTGCAAAAGCAGAGTCTTACTAAATCAGTATGATTCTGTCATTTTTGAAAAATTCATTTTCTTTGGATAAATTGTCATATTCAGGGTTTTCTTTTCCACCTTCTTCTCCATTTTCTCCCCTTCTCCTCAGGCCTGATCTAAATTTCTGGAAGGGGCTCATGAATGATATAGGTATTGGCAGGGTATGGCTCACTGTCATCCTATGTTCTCTGTGATATTATCATCTGTTCTTCCCAGTTCTGTCATTTCTGCCAAGCACTTATGTTCTGAGTCTTCCAGGGTTTATCCTCAGTACAGGCATACCTCAAAGGTATTGCAGGTTTGGGTCCACACCACTGCAATAAAGCTAATATTGCAGTAAAGTGAGTCACATGAATTTTTTGGTTTCCCACTGCATATAAAAGTTATGTTTAGGGACTTCCCTGGCAGTCTAATGGTTAAGATTACATGCTTCCAATGCAGGGGACGTGGGTTCAGTCCCTGGTCAGGTAATTAAGATCCCATATGCCATGAGGTTATGTTTGTTTACAAGTTATGTTTACACTGTACTGTAGCCTCTTAAATGTGCAATGGCATTAAGTCTAAACAATGTGCATACCTTAGTTTTCAAATAATTTATTGCTGGAAAAAAGCTAATCACCATCTGAGCTTTCAGAGAGCTGTAATCTTTTTTGAAATAGTAACACCAAATTGCAGAGCACCATAATAAATATAACAATAATGAAAAATTTTGAAATACTATGAGAATTATCAAAATGTGACACAGAGACAGGAAGTGAGCCAATGCTGTTGGAAAAATGGCACCAATAAACTTGCCTGTTGCAGGGTTGCCACAGACCTTCAACTTGTAAAAATCACAGTATCTGCAAAGTGCAATAAAATGAGGTATGCCTGTATGAACAATCAAGCTTTAGAATTAAAAATAAACAAAACCAAGTATCTTTCAGCCTCACTTGCCCCCTTAGCTAGATGACCACGTGCAGTGAATTATCTGTGCAGTCACACACAGCAGTATTCACAACCCGGGGTTAGAGTGTCTTATAAGAGTCAAATGTCAGAGAGACCTGTCTGAAGTAATGGAATTAAATATCAGAGACAATATTCAAGAAAGACATACAGACAACAGGATCCTATCTATTATAAAACGGATTTTTTAAGTGCTTTGTATTTGTTAGGGAATGAATAAGACTGACCACCCAATAGCCACACATCAATGATGTTTGACCTGCCTTGTCAGGAGAGACTTTCATTTTCATGGGTGTGTAAGTTTGAGATTTGACTCTTCATTGAGTTTCTGCTTCTAGAAAATAACTTTTTTTTTTTTTTAGCCTCACTGATGTGAAAATGGAATAAGTTTTCTGCTTGAAACCCTGGGGTTTAATTTGGTAAGATTCCATAAGAGGTTAAAGGAATAAAACCAATTACAATTTTATTCTTTAAAGTATTATCAAAGAATATTTGCACAGCTTCAAACGCGCTGAATACTGGAATTCTGACATTTTGAAATAAGATTAATATGGTCTTCAGGTTGTGCCAGTATCCAAACTGGGAAAATATGGTGCCTGTTGTAGGCTTGGAAGTTATCACCTTAATTCAACTAATGACCAAAGAATATGGAACCTTGGCAGTCGTGAGGATTTATTTAATCTGTGTCAGCTGTTTGTGGTTTGGTCCTTTGTGGTTAGTTCTGAACAGGTGAGAGCCTAAAGTTTAGTTCCTTTGTCCCTGTTACCATGATACATCCAAAAGAAAAATGTTAACGAACCAAGTGCTCACACAGGTCTTCATTGCTAGGACACAGTCGTAGTCTCAATGTGTTACTGTTTGTTACTTCTTGAGTGGCACTATTTGGTTGCTCACTGAGTAGTAAGAGAAGAATCAGTATAAACAGCAGAGAGTTTATAAAAGCAAACATGCTCTCTCTATGCCAGGGCTTTGGGATAAGCACTTCTCACATATCAACTTCTTTAATTCTCCCAGTGACCCGGTGATGTAGTTACTATTCCAATCATTCCCATTTAAGTGATAAAAAAGTTGGTTGAAGTGTTGGGTTAATCTTTTGTGACCCCATGGACTGTAGCCTGCCAGTCTCCTCTATCTGTGGGGTTTCCGAGGCAAGAATACTGGAGTGGGTAGCCATTTCCTTCTCCAGGGGATCTTCCAACCCATAGATTAAACCCACATCTCCTGCATGGCAGGCAGGTTCTTTACCACTGAGCCACGAGGGAAGCCCCTAAAGAAACTGAGGCAGAGTCATTTATTCAACTATTATTTATTGTGTCTCTACTGTGACCTGATAACTGGCTTAAGAATTGGGAATATATCAGTCGTTCCTGCCTTCATGGAATTTACCATCTAGTGGCAAGAGGAAAAAAAACTACAAATATATAAATTATATGCTAAGTTAGAAAGTAATGATGTCAAAAAAAGTAAAGCATTAAAGAAGGGTTCTGTGTATGTTTGTGTGCATGTATGCACGTGCAATTTAAAGTAAAGGATTATGGGCAGTGAGAGCTTCACTGAGAAGGTGACTTTTGAGCAGAAAATTGAGGCAGATGAAGAGAGACCCAGGTAAAGCCCTGGGAGAAGATCATGCCACAAAGAATAAATTGTCAAGTGCAAAATCCCCAAGGAGTTACCTAGAGTATAGCAGATGAAGCAGGAAGGCCTTCATGGTGGAGTGAAGCAAGAAATAGAAAAGGTCAGAAAAATAGCTGGATTCCCTGGCTTTGCAGACATTAACTTTTTGGAGCTGAGAAGCTTTTAAACAGAGAAATTATATTATGTGACTCGTGTTGTAAAAATATCATCTGGATGTTATATTAAGAATAGACTGTGTGTGGGCAGGCAGTAGATGGGGTGCTCGTAGGCTAGGGCAGGAACAAGACAGATGAGTTAGGAGGCTATAATAATAATCTGGGGTTATAGAGACTATTAACAATAACTCAGAGGGTAAGGAGGGGGGTTTGTACCAGTATAGTTGTATGGAGATGGTGAGAATCGTCAGATTCTGAGACTATTTTGAAGGAGGAATCCTAGGATTTGCTAGCAGATTCCTTTGTGGCTCAGCTGGTAAAGAATCCACCTGCAATGTAGGAGACCTGGGTTTGATCCCTGAGTTGGGAAGATCCCTTGGAGAAGGAAAAGGCTACCCACTCCAGTATTCTGGCCTGGAGAATTCCACGGACTGTCTAGTCCATGGGGTCTCAAAGAGTCGGACATGACTGAGCGACTTTCACTTCACTTGGATATGAGATGGAGAAGGGTAAGAATGACTCTGAACTCTTTGTCCTGACTTACTGAAGGGTGAGGTTGGCATTGACTGAAGCTGGGGGAAACTTGGAGACGATCAGGGTGCCAAGATCAGGAGTTCAGTTTTGATCTGTTGGGTCTGACATGATGACAAAACATCTTTGGGAGGCGGGACAATGGCTTTCCCTAAGGGGCCATCTGGATCCTACTCCCTGAAACCTGTGAATACGTGTGGCAACATGGCAAAGGGGAATGAAGGGGGCAGAGGGAATGAAGGCTGCTAATTAGCTGAGCTTGGGATAGCATTATCCAGGTGGATGCAATGTAATCACGAGTTTAAATGTGGAGGAGGCAGTGTCAGAGGGATGCAGTGTGGGAAAGGTTTGACGGGGTGGTGCTGGCTTTGGAGATAGAAATGGCCAACAGAAAAGGAGTGCAAGCAGTCTCCAAAAGCTGGGAAAGACAAGATAATTGATTCTCCCCTGGAGCCTCTAGAAAAAGTGCCACCCTGCTGACAGCTTGATTTTAGACCAGTGAGACCCATTTTGGACTTCTGACCTTCAGCAGTGTAAGGTAATTCATTGGTGGATTTTTTAAATGTTTTATTTATTTATGCATTGGCTGCGCTGGGTCTTTGTTACCGTGCACGGGCCTTCTCCAGCCGCCACAAGCGGGAGCTCCTCCTCCTTGCAGTGCTCCTCCTTGCGATGGCCTTTCTTGCTGTGCACGCAGCACAGGTTCTAGAGCAGGTGGGCGTCAGCAGTTGTGTTGCCGGACTCAGCTCTCCCTCAGCATGTGGAATCTTCCTGGAGAAGGGGCAGAACCTGTGTCCCCTGCATTGGCAGGCGGATTCATAACCATTGGACCACCAGGGAAGTCTTTGGTGTTTTAAAGTCACAGGTTTGTGATAATTTGTTGCAGCAACAAATAGGAAGCACAGCATCCGAGTGGAGCTATCTGGTAGGTAGGTGGATGTTCATGTCCGGATTTGGGGTGGAGGTTCAGGATACAGATATAAATTTGGAGTTATTGATGATACTTAAAACCAGGAGACCTGGGGAATTTCCTGATAGTTCAGTGGTTAAGACTCCGCACTCTTAATGCAAGGGGCATGGGTTCAATCCCTGGCCGAGGAACTAAGATCCTGCCTGTCACAGGACATGGCCAACAAACAAGCAAATGAACAAAAAACTAGGAGAACTGATGAGATCAAGGAAATCAATACAGAGGAGAGAAGAGGGGAGGGGGATGGCAAGGCCTGAGCTTGAAGAAACTCTGCCAGTTTGAGATCAGGAAGATGGAAGGAGCCAGCCAAAGAGGCCTGGAGGGAGAAGCTAGTGAGGCAGGACAACCAGAGGGATGTGCCTCCTGGAAGCCCAGGGGAGGAAGTGTTCCAAGAAGGGGTGATGATACGCGTCAAGCGCTGTGATGGGTCAGGTGAGAGGAGTGTGGGGATGGATCATGGGATTGGACAATGTAAAGGCTATCGGTGATCTTGACGAGCAGTTTGAGTAGAGTGGTGAGGGCCAGAACCTTTTGTAAATTTCAGCAAGAACAGTAAGACTGGAACTGAAGACGAGTATAGACTCCTTTATGAAAGAGTTTCATGATAAAAATGAGCAGAGAGCAGGATCGCTGGAGAGGAAGGTAGCCTGTTTGAGTGTGATCAAGAGAAATAACAACGCATTTTGTGTTAATGAGAATGACCAGCAGAGAGGATCAGAGAGGTTCAGTGGCTTGCTCAAGGTCACATGACATGTAGAACAGAGTTGAATTTTCCCAGCTGAGGGACAAACCCACCCCCAGAAGCAGAGCCACTTAGCTAACTCAGCAGCTGACCAGACATTCATGAGTGAACCCAACCAAGACCAGCTTAATAATGCTTTCTGTTTTAATCTATTAAGTTTATGGGTGACTTTTATGTTAAAAAAAAGAAAGAAAAGTAAAACAAAACTAATATTGGGTCAAATTAGATACATGTGTTTGGGGTGCACATGACCACCTACATTCAAGACCACAGCTGACTAATACATGCAGAGGACATTATTAGTTTCAATAGAATAAGACTGTAAGAGGCCTTTTGCTCTCCAAGATCTACCTAGGTATGAAAATGTATATTTTATGCTAAATTTCTAATTTCCTTTTTCACTGGAAAAAAAATAAGAATGTAATCACCTTCAGCAACTTATTTATGACATGAAAATTGATATATATATATATTTCTCTCAATAGGTGACAAAATAAGAATAAATAACACTATTACTGTTCTCTAAATGCTTGTCTAGACAACACCAAGTAACTGCTTTTTCATGTCATAATAATGCCATAATTTACATTTTGTACACTTTGCTTTCATTTCTTTTGAAAAATCATGAGGGAAGTTTGTATCTCGAATATATTTGAAAAGATCATTTTCCTATGTTAGCTTGATTGTGATGATTATTTTACAGTGTATTTGTATGTTGAAACATCAAATTGTATGTCTTAAGTATATACAAATTTTGTCAGTTATTCCTCAATAAAGACAATAAAGGGGGAAAAAGCAGAATAAAATTTGGTTCCTCAAAATGAATTCATCTGGTGAAAAAAGGAAGAAAGAGAAAGGAAATATCATTTTCCAAAACCTTAATTGGCCTTAGTTCTGACCCATAAGTAATTGTCTGCACAGTTACTTTCAGGGTATTATGACTTTGGTGCAAGAAAAATTATGATGGCTATAAACTCACCTTTTAGCTGTAACTGTTAAAATTTAGAAATAGAAGCTTAAAATACATTTCTTGATTAATCCATTCCTTTTCTTAAAAAGTCTGGGACGAGGAGGCCAGAAGTGCAAGTGAATTTGGAGTAAGACCTTATCTTTCAGCATTTTATGCTTTAATGAGGGCTTCCCTGGTGGCTCATGGTGAGATGAGGGTTCGATCCCTGGGTTGGGAAGATCCCTGGGGAAGGAAATGGCAGCCCACTCAGTCTTCTTTCCCGGGAAATCCCATGGACAGAGGAACCTGGTGGGTGACAGTCTATGGGGTTACAAAGAAGCTGGATAGGACTTAGCGACTAAATGTCAGCAACGCCTTAGTGAGTCTCTAAGCACAGAACATCTTGCTTTGTGTTCATTTCGCTTCTCTCTTTTCTGAGGGGTAAGGCTATTGTGATTCTAGGGTCATGATCCCTAGGCCTTCCCTTCTGTCTCCTCCCTGACTGCCCTCACAGTTCCATTTCAGAGGAGTAGATGCACTATGCCCTTACTGGTGCTTTCTTTGTGTAAGTTTAGTACTTCCTAGCTTTACCAGAATTTGTATTCTTCACCGGACTGCATCGCTAGTCTATGTGTACACTGATGTAAGGTACTATTTGAAGCTTATAGCTTTACAGATGGGGTTAGATGTATACGGGTTTCCTACAGACATGGGACAGAAATTTGCAAGTTTAAAATCTAAGAAATGTGTTTGCCTAAAGGCCTAGTGAGGTGTTAGTAACCATTCCTGCCCACAGAAGTTTCTGAGTCACTTGGTGCCCCTCTGTCATTGTATAGTGACTTTCCTCTGGCATATCAGGAAGCATTTAAGAGAGAGCAACTTTATTTTGTATTTATATAGCGCCTTCTTCGAGAACTTTACAGACATTATTCATGACTCTTTATGGCAGATGGTGAAGAAATCACTGGTGTTGAGGGGTTTTGATTAGAACTAAGGGAGCTATTCTGAACTTGACATCCACCGAAGAGTCTAAATGGATATGTCTTTCATGTTTGGTCTCCAGGTATTAGGCACTTTCTTACATTAATCATTTCCTTGTCTGTATAATAGGGTGTCAACCAGAACTTTTATATAAATAATAGTTTTATTGAACATGTATGCCAGGAACTGTTCTAAGACCTTTCTAAGGTGGGGGTTTGAATGCATAAAGCAGTTGAATTTCACATTTTGATTTTTAGAATTTCTTAGACCTAAAAAAAGTCTTCAAAGTTCTTAAAGATCATTTTTAATGAAGTAAAAAGCAATTATATGACTTGGAGAAGGACTGAAGGAGAAATATGTTTATTTCTGAATACGTTTCTGTTAAAGCAATCCATTGATTCATAGGAAGACCAAACAAGGAAACCTGGCAGGTATTAGCACAGCAATTGGACAGCCATGAAAGAAGGGAACGTTCAGCAAAGGCAAGGTGGAATCATGAAACAGGGGAGAGGAAAACATAAGGAGACCACAGCTACATGAAATAATGTAGCTTTTTTTTTTTTCTTTTTAAGTTGTGTCTTGAGTATAGCTGAGTTTTAAAAGGAAGTGGCTAAGGAAATGCTGGCGCTAACCTGTGTCTTTTCTTATGAATCTTATGATGCCAAACAATTGCATAGTTTTCAGAAATGGTGAAATTAACATGGTCATGTGCCCTAAGATGGGGGCAGGGAGAAGAATTTGGGATGAAAAAGTGTATCAAATTTCCCCCAAATTTAACCATTTAAGACAACAACAAAAACAACAAAGACAACAAAAAATACATTATATCATATAGTTTCTGAAGATCTGGAACCCAGGAAGAGCTTAGTCAAGTGGTTCTGGCTCTTGAAGTCGCAGCTGAGCTGCCATCTTCCAAAAGCTTGACTCAGGCTTTGAGGACAGTCCACTTTCAGATGCATTCACCAAGCTGTGGTCACAAGGCTTCCATTCTTCACATTTTATTTTTATAACCTACTCTAGACAATGACAGTTACTTCCGCTGTATGTGAATGGTCAAACAGACCAGCCGTATTAAGATGTGATTGGTGACTATGCAGGGTTTGACTATCAGGAGATAGGATTTATGGAGACCATCTTGGAGCCAGCTTTGTTTACTTACGGTTTATTCTCTTACAAAAAGTCATTTGGCCTTCACTTAATGAACTAGCATCTGCTTATACACCTACTTCCTTTTGGGTTATACAAATCATCATCATCACAGGAATTTCGAGCTGGAAGAGACTGTAGAGATGATCTTCTAACCCAGAGATTTTGGTCTTTTTGAGGAAGATAAAGCCCAGAATACACAAATGAATTGCTCTAAGTCACCTTTCCCTCCAAGAGCTGATTCAAAATTTTATCTTAAGACCTGTCAGTATCTTTTTATAAAATATTTGAACAATATTTGTTTATGGTTTATTTTACTGATTAATCACATGAACCCAAATGTTTAATTTTTCATGAGTCTAGATTCAGTCAAGTTGAAGCTTTTGTTTTTTCAATTTATGAAAAAAATGTATTGAATGTTATTTTGTGCCAAATTCATATTAGATACTGTTAGATACACTTTAAAATAAGAGGAAAAAAATCCCTTTCCTAAGAAGTCCAGTCTATTTATGTTTAAACAAGTATTGAGATAGGTGCTGTGGAGGACACAAAAATGAAAAAAAAATTATTCTTACTTTAAAGAGGCTTAAAATCTATTACAATTAATATTATAATTATGTATGTAAGATGCTAATTGGCATGATTTAACTTTTCACATGACTGATCTCATGGTACTAGTGTTCAGCAAAAGGGTGTTGTAGCTCCCTTGTTGGTAGCCAGATTTGCTACTGGCAGTTAAGCTGGGTCCATGTTACTTGAATGTGTTTACATTTGTTTATTGAAGTACAATTATTTACAACAGTATACTAGTTGTGTTAGGGAACAGAGTTCTTGGCCTCCTTAAACAATGGAAATTGATCACAGGCCAGACTAGATATTCAAGCAAGACTTTACTGGGACTGGTGCTGCAGCAGGAGAGAAAGAAATGAAGTAGCAGTTTCCCTTGTTTGCTTCCCAGGGCGGGGATGGGGGTAAGGGTGAGTTGATTTCTGTAGTGGCGAGTGCAGGAGTGGGTCCTGGGGTTGGGTCAGAAGGCGTGGCTGTGGGGGTCTGCCCACTGCCTTCATTGTGCTGTGCGAGGCTGCCAGAGCAGCTGTCTGCTATTACTGGGGCTTGGTCTTTTTGTATCTTGTTGTTCTTAATGTGCCCCAATTGCACATGCTCACAGTTACTTTTAGTCCCTAATAGGTTCTTTGTATTGTGTTGCGGGAGAAGACACTTGTCCAGGTGCAAGCATTGCCCCAAAGGGGCGCGGGTCCCAGCCTGTCTCCGTTTCAGGTGAATGGCATAGTGATGCAGTATTTTTACAGATTATACTCCATTAAAAGTTATTACAAGATAATGGCTGTAGTTTCCCGTGCTATACAATATATCCTTGTGGCTTATCTACTCTTCACACAATGATTTGTTTCTCTTCATCCCATCCCCTAATCTGCCCATCCCCCTTTCTCTCTCCCCTTTGGTCCCCACTAGTGTGTTTTCTGTGTCTGTGAATCTGTTTCTCTTTTGCACATATACTCATTTGTAGCATTTTTTTAAGATTCCACATATAAATGATTTTATACAGTATTTATCTTTCTCTGTCTGACATTTCACTAAGCATAATATTCTCTAGGTCGTCCATCTATGTTGCTGCAAATTGCACAGTTTCGCTCTTTTTTATGGCTGAGCAATATTCCATGGCATATATATACACATATATATACTCCACATCTTCTTTACCCATTTGTCTGTTGATGGGTATTTGGGTTGCTTCCATAGCTTAGCTACTGTATATAGTTCTGCTTTGAACACTGAGGTATATGTATCTTTTCAAACTAGTGTTTTCCTTTTTTCCCCTGATATATACTTAAGAGTAGAATTGTTAGACTATATAGTAGTTCTATTTTTAGTTTTCGAGGAATCTCCATACTGTTTTCTGTAGTGGCTACACCAGTTTACAATTCCGCCAACAGTGTGTGAGGACTCCCTTCTCTCCAATCCTCACCAATATTTGTTATTTGCAGACTTTTGATGATAACCATTCTGATAGGTATGAAGGGATATTTTGCTATTATTTAGATTTGCAATTCTCTAATTCTTAGTGGCAATCCATCAGTTGTGTCTGACTCTGTGATCCCATAGACTATAGCCTTACAGGCTCCTCTGTCTTTGGAATTCTTCAGGCAAGAATGCTGTAGTGGGTAGCCATTCCCAATAATTAGTGATATTGAGCATCTTTTCAAATGTCTATTAGCCATCTTATGTCTTCTTTGGAAAAATGTCTTATCAGATCTTCTGCCTGTTTTTTGATTGGGTTGTTTGTGCATTTTTTAAAAAATATTGAGTTTTAAGTGCTGTTTGTATTATTGAATATTAACCCCTTCTCAGTTATATCATTTGCAAATACTTTCTCCCATTCTGTAGGTTGTCTTTTTTGTTGATGGTTTCCTTTGCTATGAAAAGATCTTAAGTTTAATGAGATCCCATTTATTTTTAAATATTTATTTTGCCTTAGGAGACAGATCCAAAAAATATTGCTGTGATTTATGTCAAAGAGTGTTCTGCTTGTGTTCTTTTCTTGAAGTTTTATGGTTTCAGGTCTTATATTCAGGTCTTCGATCCATTTGAGTTTATTTTTTATATGGTGTGTAGTAATGTTCTAATCTCACTGATTAGAACACTGTAGCTAATCTCACTGTAGCTGTCCGGTTTTCCCAGCACCGCTCATTAAAGAAGCTGTCTTCTCCGCTGTATATTCTTACCTCCTTTGTCATAAATTAATTAGCCACGGGCACTTGGATTTATTTCTGGGCTGTCCGTTCTGTTCCACTGGTCTGCCTGTCTGCTTTGTGCCAGTACCACACTGTTTTGATTACTTTTGTTTACATTTTTAATATTTGTATAACATAGTCTTATTATATAAAGACTTGGAGTGTATGATTGGAAGAGAAGAGTAATAGAGTAGATTCAATGAAAAATCTCTAATTTCTTGCTTCCATGGGGTGCTTACAGAATGTTAAATGATGAGTGTTGTCTCAGTTACCAGGATCACAAGTCACTAGGAAATGAATTTTTTAAAATAGAGTTGGCATCAGGCTCGAGATCTACATGGCATCATTAAAAGCTGGGTTATTCCCAAGGACCAGGGGTTATGAAAGTTCCTTTTCTAGCTGTAGGGTCACTGTATTTCATCAGTCAAATGTTTGTGTCCAGGAACCAAATCATAAATTTTTAGAGGAAGCTAGCTGTGTATAAGATAAACAGGTTGTGGGTGATATCCCTTAAGAAAGATTTTGGATGGAAAAGTTTTCTTTGGACAATTTCTAGGAATCCCATCCTGTCTACTAGAGAAACCCCCGTGGGTTTTCTTCCGCCTGTCATGCCATCACTGGCTGCTAACCATGTGTGACTCAGGTCCTGGTTGGATGTGCAGCGTGTCCTCTGCTTGTTCCCTGCACCAGGACGGGCCCTCCTGATGAGCAGCCGGTTGAAGGGAGAAATGGAGCCAGATATAAACACTGCAGTTTAATTTTTTCTGCCTAGTACATAATAAATACATAATAAATGTTCTTGGATCAAAGCAAAGGCTGCTGTTAGTACAGTTTCCAGGCTCAGGACAGAATGTCCTTGCTTTTGCTTTTCCTAGATAATACTGAATTTATGCATTCCTTTAAAAAAATGTCTTTAGTATTATAAAGTATCTCAGAGGCAAAAAGAAGGTGTGATGGATACAAAGGATCTGAGTACATTGTGGTAAAAGGGAATGGGAGTTGGAATTAGAAATTTATTCATTTATCCATTCACTCAACACACATTTATCCGGAAAGTTCATGTACTAGTGAACAAAACTGACATAGTCCTGCCCTCTTGGAACTTGCATTTTAGTAATGAAAATATATGATACATAGGTGTATTATGGGAAAGGTGTGTTATGGGAAAAAAATAAAGTGAGGAAGGGGTGACAGACAACAGTGAGTGAGGGTGTAGTTGTAACAGGAGGATTAGGAAAGGCCTCACTGAGAAAGTGACATTTCAATATGTGAAATACATGGAGAAAGCGAGGGAAGGGGCCACATGGATAAGGGCAAGGAGTGTTCAGGCAGAGGGAACGGTTAGAACAAAAGTCCTGAAGTGGGTGCAGCAAGCAGCCCAGTATGACTGGAGAGGAGACTTGGGTATAAACTAGTCTTGCTTCATAAGCCATCAGGTCTCTACTCGGAAAAAGTAGAGATGAAAATGCTTAGATAACTTGCAGGACTATAGTGAAGACCAACTGAAATAGTAAAGGTAAAGAACCAGCGTAATGCCAGGTATCCAGGTAAGAGCTCTAATTACAATATAAAAGATGTTTCAAAGTACTGATTACTGCTTCTGTTTCTTCTTCCTGGAAAATGAAGGAAATGAAATACACTGTAGGTTTCTCATGAGCAGTAAAGGTTGGCAAAATATGCCACCCCAAAATAGGCCTCTTTGGCACAGGATTATTTTGAGGAATAGTAGATGTAAGAGCAGCTCTGAAAACACAGAAGTTACCATTTTTAAGGGAAATTTACATTTATAAGGAAATCCCCGTTTGTAAGGTTATCTTCCTCTTTGTATCAGAAGAGAAAGATGACTAAATCACAAGAAATCCGTCAGTGGAGAAGGCACCAATTTAAATCTGCATAGCAAACCTTCCTTTTGTTTACTATACTTCTCCTGGTCACTTCCCCATAATTGGATTCTTGCACACCCTTCTCTCTTTTGTCTTTAGCTGAAGATGGTATTTAAGCCTGAATTCTCAACTACACCTGAGTGTTGTTCAATTTTTCCTGCCTATCTCCCCAAAATACATGAAGTATACATGTTAGTAAACTTCTGTTTGTTTCTTTCTTGTTACTCTGTCTCTTGTTACAGGGTTCCAAGGAGAAATCTTAGAAGAGTAGAGAGAAAATTATTTTTCCTCCTCTACAGGAATAAATGCAATAATCCGTGTAAAATACTTAGCCCACAGACTAACACATAGTAGACATGTAAATTATCATTGTCAGATGTTTCAATAAAGCATTCACTAGTATGGACATGGATAGAACTGGGGGCGCAACAGCAAGCCATGGGTCAACAGGCCTAGGAGGAAAATAGGAACGAGGTCCAAGGCCCAAAAGAGTTAGGAAATATACGAGCAATGGATCTGGCTGGCAGAGCAAAGTGAGGATGAATTCCATCAAGGTTTTACTCAAAGACAGGGCAGGCTTGGTGGGTAATCTGATTTATTTGAAGGGGCTGGAGTGGGAGAGACGACAGAGCAGAGGCAAAAACTAGGTGAATTTGAGGTTTCAATATAAGAAAGGAAATACAGATGTCATACAGTGGAGCGAGGAGAAGCAGGTTTGGCCATAAATGGCTGTATCTTGTCAAAGCAAATGGCTAGGATGGAGGGGAAAGAGATTAATGCAGTATGCCAAGATGATATCCACATATGTGGAAGCCCAAAACCGTTAGGTGGGAGTAGAATGGAGAACATTTGGATAAGGATAAAAGTAGAGAGAAAGCAAAAATGACATAGTTGTGGGAGGATACTAAAGACAGTTCCATACAGAATAGGAAATAGGAATTGTATTCTGGAATCAGACAGCAAATGTTGGCCAGGCTCTCCAGAAAATTGCTAGATCCCAGGTTCTGTTAAGAACAATGCATCAAATCCTTGAAAGTCAGAATATCATGGTAGTTTAATTTAATGGGCCGTAAAGGTGGACAGATTTAATTTCAGATGCATTGTGTGGCATTTGATAAATTAACCTCAATTAACCTTGATTTCCTAGCAAGTCAAATAAAAATGATAAAATTCTTTTGAGGGCAATATAGAAGTCTTTTGAAAATGGTTAAGCATTTTCCTAGAATTACACCTTCCCATTAGTATAGAAATGACAAAAGAGAGTTGCTATTTTGGATTCAATTTTACCAACAATGAAGAAGCTCTGAGCGGAGTTTAAGAAAGAGGAGAAAATACAAGGTAATTACCTACACTACACCCTGGGTAGAAAGAAGGGAACTCAAAGCATGAACCTGGGATCAGATCGTTTCTTTCCATTCCTCCAAGAGGTTCCCAAAGCACAACTTGGCAAGAACTTTGGGACCACAGACGGCCACACATTTCCTAACCTTTTTGAAATGTTCCTTTTCCTTTGTCTTTCTGTGACATTTTTGTGCAAGCATTTATTTTTCTGCCTAAGTGGTTCTGAAAGTGCCTAAATCAGGGTCAGGAGCGCTTCAGCTCTCTCTTATTTCCTTTGTCCTGTCACTTCTCTACAAAATTTGCCATTCCTTTACTAAGATCCCATCCAAGCCCAAGTTTTAAAGGAATGGAGGTTTGATTTACCCTCTCCTTAGATTTATCCACCTCTGAGTGCACTCAGGTGTATGCATGTTGTGAAAGTGTGAGTCGCTCAGTCGTGTCCGACTCTTTGCGACTCCATGGACTGTAACCCACCAGCCTCCTCTGTCCATGGAATTCTCCAGGCATGAACACTGGAGTGGGTTGCCATTCCCTTCTCCAGGGCATCTTCCCAACCCAGGGGTCAGACCTGGGTCCCTTGCATTTCGGGCAGATTCTTTACCGTCTGAGTCACAAGGGAAACTCATGCATGGTATACATGTCAATAAACTTCTGTTTGTTTTTGTCCTGTTAATCTGTTTTGTCAGACACGGTGTATCCTGCTGAGGTAAAGAGTACTTAGGAGGACAGAAGGAAAGATTTTCCTCCTCCTTCACAATAGTTACATGATGACGCAGCATCCGAAAAGCTAAGCCGCTAGGCTTTTCACTTAGGTCTGGGATGGGCAGAGCATCACGACCACCGCATTCTCTTGATTAAAGCAGTCACCGTGCCAGACCAGACTTGAGATTGTGGGAAATAAACGCCACTCCTAAATGGCGGTGGGGGGTGGGCCAAGTGTGAGTGGCCATTTAAAATCTACCGCATTCCCGTTTAATATTAAAAAAAAAAAACAAGACCTTTGTATTGGCCTGGAAGTACCCAGGTTAGGGTTGGTAGCAGGAAAGAGATCTGTCCGAGTTGTGGCCTGTCAGCACTCACTCCAAACGCCCTGCTTCTTCTCAGTTGCTTCTGGTCACTTTATTACTAAACCTCCATTCTTTTCAGGGCCGCCTCCTCCTCAAACGGGCCCACAGCTGGAGCTTCCTTCTCTGAGGCTGTGTTGTCACAAAGGTGACGGTGAGAGGCACAGGGGGGGAAGCCAGGAGTCAACGCCCCTCTTCCTCCCGTCTTCAGCCTCTACTCTCACCGGGAGCGCCCACGGCGGCCATCCCTCTCCCCGAGGGCCTGTCTCCTGCCAGCTCATTGAAGACCCATCGTCCCAACTCTCCAGCCTCCTTTCCTTTCCTCTCTCACACATGTTTTACTTTTTAAGAAGTCTCCAGATGAGGCCAGAAGTCATTTTCCATGAGAAAAGTCTCCTTACCCCAGAGAGAAGCGTATTGACCTTGTCATGCCCTTGTCCCCCACAGCACAGCAGCGACCCTGGACCTTACCTTCCACAACTGATGTCCCACTAACAAGCGACGTGGAAATGACAAGAGTAGACTTTGTGTTTTTTTATGAATATAATAAATTCCACCTTTCTCTCTCCTGGTGTTTATCCGTGGCCTCTCTGCTCTGCCAGAGCTGTCTGCCTGCCTTGGGGAGCATGAAGGTCGTAGCAGGAGGAAGGGGAAAGCAGGATTCAGCTCTTGACTTCCAGAGCCTTCAGAAATGAGACAGTAGTCTTAAAAGCCAGTCTTTGTCAAGAGAGGAAATTTCTCAACTCCATAAGCCGTCATTAACATATCAAGGGCAGAATCCAGCGGGCGAAAAGGACAGTTTTATTCTGGCAAGAGAGAGCTGAGGGGAAGAAAAGTCCCTGAGGCAGAGGGGCAGGCGGCCTGGGAGGTGACGCCGCCCGACCCGGAGGGGATACGGAAGGAGGAGGTCAAGTTTGTGGAGCCAGTGGCGAAAGGACACTTTGAGACGCTGTGTTACTCTCCACCCTGACGTCCTGGAAGAGGAAGGTCTTCCAGTCAGTCAGAGCATGTAGTGAAGGGGCTCTGTCCTTCTCAGAACAAGTAGATGAGATTCAAGCTTGGGGACTTGCCACACCAGCTGTCACTGTGTGAGGCTGAGGCAGAGAAAGCCTGAGGCTGGGAACTCACGGTGGGCCGGGGAGCAGCTGAGATTAGTGGCCAGACCTGCGGTGGCTCCTCAGCCACCAGCCGAGGAGCGCGGTGGCCAAGCGCTGACCTTAGCTGAGCTGAGAGAGAAGACGGGCGAGCTCCCCCGCTGCAGAGGTTGGCGGGATGCTCAGGAGGACCCAGACTCACCCCCAGCTCGGCGGGTACCGCCCAGCCCACAGCCAAGGACAGCGCTCACGGGCCTGCAAGGGAGACAGCAGAAAGACAGCACAGGCCAGGGCCGACGGATGTGCGGCCTGTCCACCCCTAGAGCCGCATGGGGAAAGAGAGAAAGCAACAACCCAGCTCTGACAGCGAGTCACACTTTGACTGACGCAATGTTTAGCCCTCACGGAACACGCCTTTCGAGTGCACCATTGACTAGAAAAGTCGATGTGCTCTCCCCACCCCCAAAACTGGCTGCTCCCCAGTAGGATGGGAGTTCATGAGGATTAGGTCTGTGACTGAAGACTTTAAAATTACATAGTCTCACACATTTCAGTTTTACTTTCTGTTCAGTTTGCACCTTCTTTCTTCATATATTCTTCAATAAATGACCAGGTTTCCTACAGAAATGAATTCTTCAGCTCCCCCAGGATGCAGATGTAGCTGTAACTAATTTTTAAAGCAAAAATATATCTTCCCGCCTCATCAGAAACCATTATTCCTTCCAAACTCCCCATTGGTCATGTTTTATTTAGAAAGACCCCAAACTGTGAAAACTCGAACCTCAGGTCACAGAGCAGTTTGTGGCGCCTCCCCTCGGAGGAACCTGGCCCCCAGGAGCTCTGCCGCCGTTGCTTGTGGTCTGCTGCTTGTCTGGAGGGAGCTGCCGGAGCTCTGTGTATCATAGCCCAGGTGTATTGGGAGCCACATCCCAGTGGACCCAATTCTGTGGTCTTTTCTAGAGTCCCATCTATCTCAGCCTCAGGTAACTGTCCAGCTGAATTGCAATAAAATAAAAATAAAGTTTGAGGGAAAGTTGGAATTTTTCAAAAGGTATTTTCAGTAAGCAACTAAGATAATTTTAAAAAACACTAATGTATAAAAACCAAGGATGTTTTTGGATTACAGATTTATTGCAGCAAATAGTGGTGCAGGGGAGGGGAATGCCCAGGTAAATATCACCTCGGTTGCACAACTTTTAGAGCATTCAGTAATGGCTTCTTTTAGGCTTTTAGGACATTCAGGGATGGCTTCTTTTAGGCTTTTAGGATGTTCAGTGATGGCTTCCATTCAGTGATGATGTCATCCTGCCAGAGGACTCGTCCCAGAGTCAGAAATACCACTTGTGATTTTCCTCTTGCTTTAAGCAGTGGTTTTCACCCAGGGGTTGCGGGGGGGCAATTTTGGGCCCTCGGGGACTTTTAGCAACATCTGGAAACGCTTTGTCAGTCATCACAGTTTGGGGAGAGTGATGCCATTGGCATCTAGTAGGTAGAGGCTAGGGATGCTACTAAACATCCTACAGTACCCAGGAAAGGCCCCCACAACAAGGAGTTATCCTGCCCAAAATGTCAATTTTGCTGAGGTTGAGAGAACCTATTTTGAGAATCATATTCTGTATGACAATTAACTGGTATGGTCAAAGGTTGGTTCTCATTGGAAAAGAGGCAAAATCACAATTCTATATTAACTAATGAACTAACTAATCAATTCATTCATGTATTGAATATTTTTTGGTATCTACTACGTGCATGGCCTTGCTAAGCAATGAGCAAGACAGAGACTCTTCCCTTGCAGAGCTTATGGGCAAAGGCAAACAAAAAGTCATTAAACATAAAATTATACAAATATTATTATTTCCTTATAATTATGATAATACCATAAACAAAATATATGGGCAGATAATAAGAATGTACTTGAAGAGAAATCTAGCTTTAAAAAAAAATCAATAGAACACTTATATTTTCTAAAAATTAAAAAATTCATTGAAAGAAATTCTTAGTGTTTTATTCTCTTGAACTTTCATCACGACTGTTTTCAACGAGATAGTCTGCTTAGTCGTCCTTGGTTTTCCAAAGGAACACTGTGACTCTCCTTGTTTTCAAACTGTCCATTCTCTTTTCCAAAATATAATAGCCTATTGAAGCTTGTTTGCTGCTGAACGCAAGCCCTACCCTCCCTGTGGAAACCAGAATGATTCTGGGAAGAGCTGGGGTTGAAGGGCAACCTTGGGTTAATCCAAGAATTGAGACTAAAGTGACAGCCTCCAGTTTCCAGCTGGTGGGCAATTCCTTTTCCTGCACAAAGATTCTCAGTAAGCAACAAAATCCGTATTTCACGTGAGTCTATGGTCTTTTCCCAGGGATATTAATCATGGAACCCATCTCTGGGGAAAGGAATGGTTGAGAAATGAAATATGAATTGGGCAAAGTTGGGCACGATGAGAGCAAGCATTCCAGGAATGTGAAGGTCTATGGGGTATAAGCTGACATACCAAAATTATCCTTAGACTTAGTGAATGCAGAAACAGTACTCACTATGGTCTTTTCCTTCCTTCTTTTCAGAGCCATCACAGCCTTTCTCTTATACTTGATCCAGAACATGTAGCCCTACTTATGGGAATGGTGGCAGAATTGTTTTCCAGTGACTCACTGAACGATAAGCCCCAACCAGCTCTCCTGCAAATCTCTGACAGCAAATGCATGATCACAAATGCATTATAAGAATTATAACAAGTGCGTTCAGAAACAGAGCCATGAGTATTCTCCACTGAGAATGCATAAGGCTATGCAGCAAATGTTTATGTCAACCTGACTGAGGGCCACACCAGGGCAGACTTTCATTTCCTTTTCGAGATCAAAGATTCCATGTAGAAGCTAATGAAGACAAGGGACTCCTCTCCTGAAAAAGGCAAAGAAAAGTGAAAGTATAAGTCACTCAGTTGTATCGGACTCTGCAACCACATGGACTATAGCCCGCCAGGCTTCTCAGTCCATGGAATTCTCCGAGCAAGAATACTGGAGTGGGTTGCCATCCCTTTCTCCAGGAAACTTCCTGACCCAGGGGTCAAACTCCTGCAATGCAGGCAGATTCTTTACTGTCTGAGCAACAAGAAAAAAAGGCAAAAAATGCACTTATATTTGAATATTTGCATACAGTTCATGGGTTTCCTGCATACAGTTCATGGGTTTCTGCTTCCAATGTGCATCCATCCCAGGTAAACATAGCTGCGCTGCTCTCAAACTGTAACAATGGAACTAACATAACATTGCAAGTCAACTAATTTATGTTTTAAAAAAAATTGTAACAATGGATAAGGAAGAACATGCTCGTGGTAGGAGGCATTGTGTCCTGTCCCGGACATAATGAGTTTGAGGTGCGTGTGGCAGGATATTCAGGTGGAAATGTCCCAGGAGCAGTTTAAAATGCTTCCTGGTTTTGTTTGATTTTGTGTTGTTGTGCTTAGTTGGAAATGGGTGGGTATGTATCAGTACAATGGGCCCCATCCCAGGAGTCCAGATTCTCCTATGTCCATATTTAGAAAAAATTTTTTTCTTAGAAAAATGTTCATTGTAAAAAATTTTCCTGGGTTTCTGTTTACTTAAAATATGACCCTACCTTTGCTTTTTTCGGGTCTTTTTAATAATCACTCTCTCCTGCAGAGCCCGATTAAAGAAAAGGTCAACCCTGTGGATGTCTGGAGAGCCAGTCTAAGGGGAGAAGCTGAAATATTAAATGTGGTTGAAAGAAATATTGAATAAATCTTCTACTCCCCACCCCATCAGCCTGCTCAAGGGATTGACTAAACTGCCCTCTGAGGAAGCTGAGTCTATGAGCTGTGTTCTTTTTCTTTGTTGTTAGGTGTAAGGTTTGGGGGCTGGAGAGTGCTGAAACATGCCCCCTGAAAAGATCCCCGCATCCTAATCCCTGGAACCTGTGAACGTCACCCTACGTGGCCTTTGGCCTCATAGGACCAAAGAGGCTCTTTGCAAATGTGATTAAGGATTTTGACATGGGGAGATCAACCTGGATTATCTGCATGGACCCTAAAGGCCACTGCATAGATCCTTATAAGAGGGAGGCAGAGGGAGGTTTGACACAGAAGAGAAGGCAGATAGAGAGGAGGCGGCAATGTGACCACAAGGCGGAGGCTGCAGCGACGTGACCGTAAGTCAGGGAACAGGGCTCTTCCCTCGAGAGCACAGCCCTGCTGACACCCTGGCTTCAGACCAGTGACACTCATTTCAGACTTCTGGCCTTCAGAACTGGGAGAGCATAAACTACTGTTGTTTCAGATCACCAAGTTTGTGGTCGTCCTTTACAGTAGTTGTGGGAAACTAACTAGGGTCTCAACTAGTCCATAGAAGAGGTGGCGAACAATCCAGATCAGAGCCTGTTTGTGTCAGGTTTTTCAAGAAGTTTTCTGCTTTCCATTTTCAACCCCAAATATTTCTTTCTGAATCCCAGTGAATCTTGTCTCACCTTGATACTCTCCTGTACAGACTAACTGATTTTGATTTACTGGTACAGAATTCTGTTAATGTTTTGTTTGTTTTGGCTCCTTCCCCTCCAGCTTATATTTTCTGCCTCCAAATAATCACACATTGTTTGGGAAGAATCAGTCTCTGTCTGTCTGTCTCTTCCCCGCACCCCCCCCCCCCACCGCCCTTCTATTGTGCTCAATCTGAAAAGTCACGTACAGTGAACAGCCTCCTTTTTCTTTTCCTGTGATTTCCTTCTTTTGGCGGTTTAGAGCTGTAAGGCTGCTTGCCCTCAAGTGTTGGAAGCCACCTGCACACTTTTGAAGGATTGCCCCCAGCAGCTAACAATGTGACACAATCAAATGGCAGTCATGAGTGCCGCCATCAATCGTTTCACAAATCCACTATGGAAATGGGTCTGTAGGAAGAAAGAAAAAAGAGAAAATGATATTCCATGGCTGGAATTTTTTGAAATGAGAAGTAAACCGGGCCATGTTTATTTTAAAATAACCACTAGTGAGAGTGGGAACTGAAGCAAATCTACATCAGAGAATCTGGGGCATCAAAACAATCCACATGAAATCTGTTTGCATGAGGACCTTCTAGTGCTTCTGGGAGAAATGGTGTAGGGAGGACTTTAGGAGGATGGCCAAGGTTCTCAGATGAGAACCTTATAACACCAGGGTCAGCTGATTATGGCATATATCAAATCTGGCCCACCATCTGCTTTTATAAATAAAGTTTTATTGGAACACAGTCATATTCATTCATTTACATGTTGTCTATGGCTAGTTTTGCATTGGAGTGGTAGAACTGAGTAGCTGTGATAGAAACTGTATGGCACATAAAGCCTAAAACATTTACTAGTTTGCTCTTTACAGGAAAATATACCAATCCCTGTTATAACAAAATAGCAGCAGCAGTTCTGACTATAAAAACTAAGCTCTACCAAAGAGAAATGCCAAGAATCACCAAGTGTATTAGTTTCTCAACTATATTAAGTTAACAGTTCTGAGTGTAAAAAGTAAACTTTAACAAAGATAGATACCAAGCATTACCAGGAGTATTAATTTCTTCTGTAACAAATTATTACAAACTGGGCAAGTTAAACAGCAGTAATTTGTTCTCTCATAGCTCAGGAGGATAGAACTGCAAAATCAAAATGTGGGCAGGGCTGGTTATTCTGCAGGTCCTAAGGAGAATGGCTTGCATGTCTCTCTCCTGGCTTCTGGTGGCTGTCAGCAGCCCTTGGCTTGGAGGCACAGGATTTCAGTCTCTGCCTCTGTGCTCATGTGGTTTTCTCCCCATGTCTCCGTGTCTTCCCCGTTTCTGCCTTTTATAAGGACATGTCATTGAATGTAGGGCCCACCTAAATCCAGAGTGATTTCATCTTGAGATCCACAACTTAATTATATCTGCAAAAACCAGAGAAAATCACATTCACAAGTACCATGGGCTAGGACTTGTTTGGGGGGAAAACATTCAATTCACCGCACTCCCCAAAATAGGTTAGCCATCTTAAGGGAAAAGGTGGCAGCTCAGAGGCTTTGAAGATTGCTCTGCACATCATCCACCCACTCCTGAATGTGGCCTTAGGAGGCAATGATAACATTAATATCTTATTAATTTTGACAAAAAGTTTTTACATTTGAAGGAATATGTTGAATCTGCAGACAACCCTGAACTATCATCTTGTAATCCAGTTTTTACTTCCTTTCCTTATTCGGTTTTGTGTCGCTCACCTTTATGGTCCACATGTAGAAAATCTGGGGAATTTAAGCTATTGCGACCCTAACAATGGCAGAGTGAACAAAAGACAGAAGGAAGAGGTCGGGGACCAGGAAAGTCAGCTCCTGCAACTTCCTCGTTGAGGAGCATTAGGTTGGGAAGCCGTTGGATAGTAGTGGGGAGGGAATCGAGCGAGGCCTTTCCGTTCTGCAGGAATCTCATTTGTCAGAGAGGGTTTGTTCTTTTTTTCTTTTAAACCTGTGACTTGGAAACAAAGAGGTGTGGCTCTTCACTCTGTGTCCCATCTTGTCCTTTGTTTTATTCTCTTTACCAGATTTCAGACTGAAAGCAGACAAAACGTGGCAGGGGAAGGAATGCAGCCCATGTTTCTGCCAGGATTCCTTTTTCCGCCATCAAAATGCGTACCATTTTGACCAGAGTTCACAAGCAGGGCTGGAAGGAGTGTGGGGAGGACGTCCGAGTAGAAGTGACAGTTTCTCGTGGGGATTATCCTTGACTGGCACTGAAGCCAAGCAGGGAAGAAAGAATCGGGGAAGTCAGGACTCCCTTCCCAAGCAGGGGTGACAGAGCCTTGGGGCCGTGTCGGGGGCCCCCGGGGAAGGAGAAGGGAGAAGTCATAGCAGGTGCCAAGCCAGGAGCGCCCTGCGCACTTGTCTTTCTGCCTGAAATACCTCGAATCACCTCCTTTCTCCTGTGTGAACTTTGTCTGTTACCTCCAGGCGCTAGGATAAGTCAAAGCTCCACAATCTCCTCTAATTTTAAGATATTTTCTAAGAACTTGTACCCTTGGCACACTGGTTTCTTTATTCTTCGCTCATTTGTGGCAGAGTTTCCTGCATTCATTAAATGTGACTCGCATTTTCTAAGCTGCACAAGCCTAGTTAAATGGGCATCCGTAACAGTGATTTTAAAAAACAAAAAGCACTTCTCTAAATGCACTGGAGGGGAGATATAGCTTTTCCTTTACCATGTTAGAGTTTCTGGTTGGACTGACATTAGACAGAATGAATGGAAAAGAGCATACAAACTTTGTTAGCATGCACATGGGAGCCCTCACAGGAAAAATGACCCGAAGAAGTGACCGGGCTTCCCAGTGGCTCAGTGGTGAAGAAGCGGCCAGCAGTGCAGAAGATGTGGGTTTGATCCCTGCGTCCAGAAGATTCCCTGGAGGAGGGCATGGCAGCCCACTCCAGGATTCTTGCCTGGAGAATCCCCATGGACAGAGGAGCCTGGTGAGCTACGGTCCATGGGGTCACAAAGAGTAGGACATGACTTAGTGACTAAACAACGACAAAGTGACTAGGCCCAAGTGTTTACATCCTAGGTTGAACAAAGAGTAGCAGTTGTGGAAAGATAACTAAAAATATGCAAGGTTACTATATTAGACATTAAAACTGAGAGCTTTTAAAATGTTTATTAAATCACTTTAAAACAACAATGAGAATGCTGTTATATATTAACATACATTTTTATGTAAAATATATATTTAAAAAAATTTTTTTAAGATTAAAAAATCCAACCAATAAACCTTAAAAGCAGAGATACATGTGCTTCTAACATATAACCTCAGTGACCTCCACCCATCAGCCCTATGTGTTGCCCATAAAAAGATCTAAGAGATAAATGAGCATGTTAATTAATTCCATTTGTGGCCTTTCCCACTTGTCAGAAACATAGGCACCTCTTCCCTAAAGCTAGAGGAATCTTCATCATGATGTTCATGATATTCAATTTCCAAATGAACAAATAAATAAATAAAAGTATTTGAGGAGGTGAAAGGATTAATTTAATAAGGTCTGTGTATACAGATTTCTCTCAGCCTCGACACCATTTCGAGGTGTCGATAAGGATGTTTCTTCCTCCTGGCATAGAGGGCAACTTTCACATAGAAATTTTCTCTCTTGCTTTTTAGGAGGAAAAAAGAAGATCAGATTCTGGCATCTGCTATTTGTCAAATGCCTTTAGCTCAATTAATATTCCAAAGCAGCATAATTTGGGGCAACGTGTCTGAACTCCTTGAGTACCACTTATTCTGATGGAACCACTACTCCTCTCAAATTTCCTTCATCACATTCCAGTGTACTTTGAGTCACAAGCTAATACCTTGGCTGGGAAGTCAAAGAGAATGGGTTTAGATTCCAGTTCCACCACTCGCAAGCTGAGTAATAATGGTTGACACTAGAATAGCCTGGAGGTTAGAGGTGCCAATCCCCACGCAGTTGCAAGTTTGGGTCTAACTTTACAGTCGGGTCTCCATATCCATGGTTTCCCATCCTTGGATTCAACCAGCCTCGGATTATTTGCTACTGTGGTGGTGTTTTAGTCTCCAAGTCGTGTCTGACTCTTGCAACCCCATGGACTATAGCCTGCCAGGCTCCTCTGTCCATGGAATCCTCCAGGTAAGAATACTGGAGTGGGTTGCCATTTCCTTCTCCAGGGGATCTTCCCAATCCAGGAATTGAACCTGGGTCTCCTGCACTGAAAGCAGATTCTTTACCAACTGAACTATGAGTGAAGCCCTTTGGTACTGTAGTACTTCTTTATTGGAAAAAAAATCCATGTATAAATGGACCTGCATATTTCAAAACCCATGTTATTCAAGGGTCAACTGTAGTTGATTTCTGTAGAAATCCCCTCTGTAGAAATCTGTAGATTCCCCTCATATGTAGAGTGGGGATGAGCACATTCTTACTATGCAGAAAAGAGTTACGTAGCAAGTCTGTGGCAGCTGTCATCAGAAAGACTTGATTACAAGGTCAGCCCTTGGCTGGTGTCTGGGGATTTGGGATTTGAGGAGGATTTCTACCATTTCCTCATTGATGATAACAGTTCCCTGGGCCTACACGGTTTGGAGAGTAATGTGGTTTGTGCTGAACACCTGCTTTCCTTTCTGGAGTCTGGAATTTGGGTCCATGCTCAGTAGAGAGTGCCTGTGTGGCCAGCCCCAGTCGCAGTGCTGGGCACTGCATCCCTTGTGAGCTGCCCCAGTTAGCAGCGCTGCCCCGAGCAGCCGGGAGGGTGAAGCCAGCCTGTGTGACTCAGGGCTTGGAAACCCGCGCTTGGTCTTCTCGAAGCTCTGCCCCACGTGGCTTTTCTCTTTGCTGGCTTTGCTTTGTATCCTTTTGCTGTGATCTCACCCTGGATCAGACAGCGTCCTGAGGGCTGTGTGTCCGCCTAGTGAATCACTGAAACACACTTGGTGGGGAGAGAGGTTGTTTTCAAGACTGTTGTCTTGGTTTGTTCCAGCTGCTATAAAGAAAGAAATAAATAACTACAGATTTGGTAGCTTATTAACCACAGAAATTTATTTCTCACAGCTCTGGAGCTGCGAAGTCAAAGATCAAGCTGCTGCACATAGTGACTTTCTAAGGTCCTCTTCCTGGTTTGAAGCTGGTCCCTTCTTCCCGGGCCTTCACATGCTGGAAGGGACAAGGGGTCTCTGTGGGTCTTTTATGATGGGGCACTAGTCCCCTTCATGAGCCCTTCCTTTAGGATGGAATCACCTCCCCAAGGCCCCACCTACTAATGCTACCACCCTCGGGGGTTAAGATTTCATTTCAGCTAAGTCCCAGGAAAACTCCCTGGCTTCCTATTTCTCTTCTCCTTTCTCCCCTCATCTCCCCATTCTTCATCAGAAAGGTCCAGAACCGTGGCAGGAAGGGCAGGCAGCCATAATGATCAAGTCAGAATTGTGTTTGGCACATGGGGGAAAAGGAAATGACAGGGAACCTCCACACAGGGATTATTTTTGTTCTGATACACAGCTAAATTAGTGTTGTCCATTTCAAAGCAATCGCCTTGAGAGGCCCAACCCTTATTAACAATTCTCCAAACATTTTGGGATATTTATTCTTGTAAAGTGAAAGTGTCAGTCATATCTGACTCTTTGTGGCCCTATGGACTGTAGCCTGCCAGGCTCCTCTGTCCATGGGATTCTTCAGGCAAAAGTACTGGAGTGGGTAGCCATTCCCTTCTCCAGGGGATCTTCCCAACCCAGGGATCGAACCGAGATCTCCTGCATTACAGTTGGATTCTTTACTGATTCTGAGCCACCAGGGAAGCCCATTTATTCTTGTAACTGTCTTATAAATCCTTGTAAAAAAAAAAATTCACTGCATCCCTTTGCAGTCACACTCCACAGAATAAGCTCCCACCAGGCACCCCTCTGTCTTTCAGTATTTGCCTCTTTAATTGTCCCAGTTCACTGCACTAAACTGACAGAGGATTGGCTCAGGACCTCTAGAGGGCACTGGTCCATTTACAGGGCTACTAGTGATAATCAGCAACACCCAGGGGCCCCGGCCTTGACAACGGTGGGCCCAGTAGAAGGTGGAAAAAGAAGGAAGAAAAAGAAACACATAGAGACAGCAAAGCAATAGGAGTAAAAAGAATAAGGCAAAATAGAAGAGAGGAAGGAATTTTTTAAAATAAAAGCAGAGGAACAGTTTATGACTCATAATCTCCAGCCTCTGAATGTAGTGAAGCCTGTCACTCTCTTTTATGTTATAGCCGGTTCCCAGCCAGCTGGTGAAAGGTGCGGTGGGGTGGGAGGTGAGAGGTGTGATGAGGGGCTGCTCAGAGGCACTTGTTTTGGGTTTTATTATCCACTAAGGAGTTTCTCTCTTGGCAATTAAACTTTGCTCAGAGAAAGCTGGACTATAAAGCAAGCTACCTGATCTATCAATAAAGAAATCATGTCCTTTCTTTTCAAAGTTCTGAAGCCATTTTCTGTGGTGTGACAGTTGACTACAATAGAATGAATTGTCATATCACTAATGGTGGATTAAGGGATGAATGAGTGAACTAAGTGGGTGGACAGGTCTATTATAACTGAGATCTATTATAGTTTGATTAATAGAAGGAAAGGCTGCAGAACAAAAAAAATCAAAAGAAAAAGACTGGCTTAGAAGAGAGAGAAATTGATGCAGAGAACTTAAAAGAGTAGGTTGTAGGTTGTAAACAAAATACGTATTGATATAAAAAGAAAAAAAAATCCATGGTCCTGTTCTACCCCACCCCACTTGTATATTTCACTGTGTAGGCAAAAATCACTCCTACATGTGGCTGTGTGTGTGTATATAAAAACAATTTATTTAAATTACCTGAATTATATACCTGGCGATGGGAAAGACTGAAGGCAAAAGAGAAGTGAAATTTGCTTAATTGTGTCCCCAAAGATGTTTTTAATGTGGACCATTTTTAAAGTCTTTTATTGAGTCTGTTACAAGATTGCTTCCATTTTATGTTTTAGTTTTTTGGCCCTGAGGCCTGTAGGATCTTAAGTCCCTGACCAGAGATGGAATCCTCACGAGGGAGTGGCAGGGGATGAAATGGTTAGATGGCATCACTGACTCAGTGGGCGTGGACTGGAGCAAACTCTGGGAGAGAGTGGCGTGCTACAGTCCATGAGGTCGCAAAGAGTCAGACACGACTTAGCAACCAAGCAACAATGTGCCGGGTACTCCTTCACACTGTGTATTTGCCTCCAGAGTGTGAGACAAGTCAGACAGCTAATGATGGACCTGGAGATTACTGCTGAGTAATTTTAACCTTTAGCTTTCAGAGCAAAACAGAAAAATCAAGAGACTACTTACTCTTTATTTTCTTATTGCATTTATTTCTGTTTGGCTGCACTGGGTTCTTGCTGCGCGCTAGCCAGGGCGCTCCTCTCCGTTCCCGAGTGGCTCTGGGGCCCGTGGGCTCCATCCTTGGGCTTCTTGGGCTCAGCTGCTCCTCGGCACGTGGAATCGCCCCAGACCAGGGGTCACACCCACATCCCCTGCATTGGCAGGGGGACTGTCATCCACCGTACCCCCAGGGAAGTCCTCCTTATTTTTCTTTTTTAAACAGATGTGTCTTATCATTCTACTCAATATTTTAATACAGGAAATTTGTTTTAATAGGCTAGTTTGACACCTGGGTCACTTGGCAAAAATAGATTTTATAGAAAAGTGGGAAGTAGTAATATACTCTAATGATAATTGAAAAGCTTTTTGTTCCAGGGGAATAATAACATGCTCCAGTGTTTCTTTTACTAATCAGTTGACTATCTAAGGAACGCGAAAGATTGCAAAATGCCCATGAATACAATTTAAATGTTTATATTGGCTTTTATTTCATAAAGTGAAAATTCCTACTAAAACTATTCATACAAATATAACATTTTAAAACACTCGTTATCACTTTGGTGCCTTGGTGCTTAGCTCTGTTATGATGATCTAAAGCAGTTCACGGCCTTGACTGCACAGTAGAATTATCAGGGGAATTTACAAAAAATTCCTGCTGCCCTAGGCAGCAGCTCAGGCCAATAAATCAGAATCTCTTAGTGGAACATGGTATTTTTAAAAAGCATGCCAGGTGATTCCCGTACATGAGTGCTAAGTCTCTCCAGTCGTGTCCACCTCTTGGCGACTCCATGGACTGTAACCCTCCAGGTTCCTCTGTCTGTGGGATTCTCCAGGCAAGGATACTGGAGTGGGTTACCATGCCCTCCCTCAGAGGATATTTCTGACCATGTTCCATCAAAGTTTTGATCCACCAATTCAAGTAGTCTCTGAGCAAGCCTCACTTTAACCATCACCTCTGTTAGAATCCTCCCCTCCTCCACACAGCAAATCAGCAAATCGTATCTTTGCAAGTCTCTGTTCCATTGTTTCGTAATCTTCAGTGCCTGATAGGAGTCCAGTAAAGCAGTCACAACTCACCTATTTCTAACCAGGGTCACGGAGGAAGGTTGCCACCGTTCTCGAGATAGCAGATTCCGGAAACTCCTTGGTGGTCCAGCGGTTAGGACTCAGCCATTTCACTGCAGTGGCCTGGGCTCAATCCCTAGTTGGGGAACTAAGATCCTGCAAGCCATGTGGCAAAAAAAAAAAAAAAAAAGTAGATTCCTCCAGAGCCTATAGAGAGATGATGTGATTCATTTACATACACAGCTCTGAGTCACCTGGCGCTTGGCCAGTCAAAAGTTTCAGAGCCTGATGTTTCAGATCCTTAGCCAATGGACATTTTTATCCCAGGAGCCAGGCCCGAGGATGCGGTTGCCTGAATTGGCACAGGGCTTATCTTGGAGAAGCAGAGGGAAGTCGCCACTGCTCCCCCTTTTCATAACCATATGTTGCCGGAGCATGACCCACAGGGATGGGATCCAGACATTGTTTTCATCTCCCTCTACCATTTTAAGCCGAATTCAGTGGGGAGAAATTTCTGTGTTGATAAAGTCTTGTGTCACTCTGAGTGTTATTTACTTGGGGTTATAAAAACAGCCTCATTTTGAAAGCAATATATTCAGTCTCATCTAATAATAAAAAGTCCATATAAAAAAATCCACACCTGAAGTCAAGGTTAAACCATCACGCAGTCTCCAGGCCCAGCCTGCTTCACAAAGCTGTGGTTGGGGAAGGAGCTTGTGATTCTTCTGTTGTCTCCTTTCTCCCAGCTCCACTGTGGTGCCTGTGACTTTTCTCTGGGCTGGAGAGTAGGGAAAGTGAGCGAAAAGAAAGGAAAGCACTGTTGTCCCTTGGCTGAACCTTGAAAGCTGGAACTTCTGGATGAGGCTGGCAGATGGTCGCAGTGAATTCTCTTCTTGCAGGGGCTTTCTGGTTCTTCAGAGGTTTCTTATTGGTTTCCTTGCTTTTTTTTTGGTGGAGGCACATGCTGGGTGCCATACGGGATCATGGTTCCCCAACACTGTATCCCCTGTATTGGGAACGCTGAGTCTTAATCCCTGGATCAGCAGGGACGTCCCAGACTTCCTCGCCCTCACAGTTCCCTGGGCCCAGCGTGCTCGGTATCCATTCTTGGTGGCCATCTGTGATGCCGTCTTCACTGGGAGGTCAGGCCTCTGACCCTTTAGCTGAGGTCCCCGCGCCCCCGCAGGCAGCCCTGTTAGGCTGAGAGGATGCCTCACTGGTCCGTCCTGCATCAGGCATTGCTTTCTTCCCCCGCCTGGGCCCGGCCAACTCCACGCAGCAGCAACCTCAGGGCTCGCCATGGAGCTGCTGCTGTTGGAATTCCGAGAGTGAATGAAGTGAGTGAGCCTTCCTTAAGCCTGAGGGAGGGACCCATCCTCTTGAAGAGGCACTCGACGCAATTGCCTTAAAGTCTCCATCTTTGGCAGCCCTGGCGGCTCAGTGGGAAAGAACTCGCCTGCCAATGTGAGAGACATGAGATGCGGGTTCAGTTCCTGGGTCAGGAAGATCCCCTGGAGAAAGAAATGGCAACCCACTCCAGTGTCCTTGCCTGGGAAATGCCACGGACAGAGGAGCCTGGGGGGCTGCAGTCCATGGCGCCACAGAGAGTTGGACACGACTGAGCAACTAACGCTACAAACTCCATCTTCAGGATCCAGGAGGGGTGCTGTCTTCAGTCTCCCTACAAGCAGCACCTGAAATGGGGATTCCCCTTCAAGTGATTTGTTGAGAAACTGCTCTCCTTAGAAGGGAGTAGAGAAAGCAGGCTAAAGCTGGAGGAGAGAGAGCAGCCAAGCAGGAATGGGGTCCCAGCTGGAGACCGGCTTCAGTCTGATTCCCGAGGGAAAGACTGCCGACAAGGGCCTGGTGAGGACAGACCCCCCTGGAGGCAGGGAGCTCGGGTTCTCTCCTCCACTGACTGGGCTGGGGTCTGCTGGGGCGGTCGGGACGGGGGTGTGTGGCCTTCAGGTCCTGCTGGCTAAGCGCCGTTCCTCAGAAGAGGGGTGGTGGGGCAGGCAGTGAGTGCGTTTTCAAGGGGACCTGCAGGGGTGCTAACTGTGTCCGCGACACCCACCCACTCCCCGCTCCCTCTGAGGAGACACAGTCTCCTCGGCCTCATCTCGACCTCCTGGAGCGGTCCCAGGACTCTGGAACAGATCCTCAGAGACACTCCGCTCTACCCGTACAAACCAGGAGGGAGAGTCTGTCTCGCTCATGTCAGCATCTGACCTCCTTCACCTCTTTCCTCTCACCCCTCGGTCGAAACAGAGGCAGGACGTTCCATTCTCACATCCTCTCAGCTTTGGGGAGTGTTTGGGTGTTTCTTTTACATCAGTGACCACAAGCCTGATACTAAACCCACAGGACAGGGCCCATAAAAGTGAATGAATTCAGAATTCTAGTGGCTTCCCTGGCAGCCCTGAGGGACCCATGCTCTTCACCCTCTTTCCTCAGCAGACCCTGCTTGAGATACTGTCCATGAAACAGGACGTGGTCAGCTGGAACAACCCCGTGACTTTCCCATCATAAAGCAAACTCATCAAGTAAACTGAGTTATCGAGCCGCAGAGAATGACTTGTCGAGTCTCCGTGACCCAGCAGGAGCTAGAACAGCTCTTGAGAAATCTGGCATTCAGGATTCACCGTTAGGAGCCTCAGGAGAGGAGAGGCGTTGACCTGGAGTGATGGTGTGTCACCGATGTCCCAAAGAATCCCAGGGGTAGGGAGCCCCCACCCCAGAGGAGCTAGAGTTAGCCAGGGGTGAAGAGAAACGCAGGAGCTGACAGCAGGCGGACCTCCCCTGCCCTTTTCCTCCTTATCCTCCCTGTTACATCCTTTCCTCATTCCTACTGAAGAGACAGGAAATTGTCCGTGGCCCGTTCCTGTCCAGAGTTCTCTCCTCCCTGATTCAGCAGGACACAGGGCCTGGAAGGGACCCTCGGCTTTATCCAGAAAAGCTTCCTTCTCCCACAGATGCGGAAATGTGGCAGAGAGAGGTTCTGACGAAGCGCTTGTGTACTGGTGGCTCCTAGGCCAAAGGTGGCCGCACAGCCTTAGAGCAAGAGTTTGTGGTAAAGACTGAAAAACCAGGTTTCCCTCTCTCTCTCTCTCTCTCTCTCTCTCACACACACACACACACACACATCTTTTGGAAAGCTGCAGACACAGCTGCAAGAGGCTCGTAGGCTAGCACGGCAGTGAGCACCCAGTGGTTTCAGCAGCCGCACCGCCATAGGGCAGTGTGGTGACCACACAGCCATGCCATGCCCCACACCCACCCAGCCTGCGCTGTCTTGCCCACCTGGTCCCTGAAGAAGGCTGAGCTTGTGGCTTCCCAGTGGTGACGCTTACCTAGAGTCTCATAGCTGGTGACGCTTGGGCAGGAACCCGTGGCAAAACTGCAAGTCACCCTGGCAAGAACAGCGCAGAGGGGCCAGGACCACCCGCAGCCCTGCGCCCGGTCCGACGTGGTGCTGGGTGTGGGGCCGCGTGGGAAGGCACGTGTGGCCAGGACGGCTAAACCCGCTCCGGTGAGGGGGATGAAGGGGTGGGTGCCGGCGGTCATCCAAACTGCTCAGCAGGACCTGGGGGTTGAGGAAAAGCAAGAGAGCACAGTGATACAGTGATTGTGGCAAGCCATTCTGTGTGGTTTGTGGCACTGGGAAGAATTTGGCTACTTTGGCTTAGCCAGGCCCTAGCCACAGGGCTGGAAGTCAGGGGTAGGAGCCAGTTTGGAGGCATGGTTGAAACAAGGCAGAACTCAGGCTTGGGAGAAGAACTGTAATATCAGACCAAATCTAAGGGGAAGAGAACAGTCCCAGGACTCAGTCGCGTGGCTGGAGCCGGGATGGGACGTCAGAGCCACCCTCAGAGGTGGCCGGCTGGCTGTTTGCAGAACCACGAGGACTCTCTGAGTTCCTCCTTGCTGTGGTCCTGAAGCCCGGGGTGAGGGCCGAAGGGGTCCGGTAGCATGGAGACAGGGATGTCTTAGGATTGGGCATCCAGGCCAGAGACATATTCCTGGCCAGACTCCACGACCAGTGCCGCCCCCACCCCCCGCCCACTATTTCTCATTCACCGGCGAACCCAATTGAGAGACTGATTTTGCCCTCAGTCCTCACCACATCTTTTCTCATATTTATAAATACCATCTCTGGAACAACACAAAGAGAGAGTTCTGAGAACTCTTCAGCTTGGCAGCAGGTGGAGAAACGAGCCCACGATGCTGTCAGATACCACGGGCAGCAACAATGGTGCTTGTCAGCTGTTACTTTCAGTTGGCATTAAGCGTGATGAAATAACCCAGTGGTACAAAAGGGGGAAAAATAAGTGTCAGCTCTGCAGACAGATGGTGAAAGACTTGTTTCTGCACCTACAGATAAAAAGCTTTACTGAAATGCCTTTAAAGGTAACCTTCTTCAACAATTGTGCCTCACCGGGAGCGACTCTAGTTTCTAGGGCATGTTTCTTTTCCTTAAATTGTGGAAAAGAGAAATCATTTAATCTGGGCAAAAATAAACACTGTTAAGGTCATCCAGGCTGACAATATAATCATTACCAATGTTTTCTGGGTCCCTGCTCAGGGCCGGGTGTCACGCTAGTTACTTTATGTCTCATTTAATTCTCACGGCCATCCTAAGAGCTAAACATCTATTATTATCTCTGTTTGCATCTGCAGCTTAGCAAAGTAAAATCAGTTATTCAAGGGCCCCCACAGGTGAACAGCAGACTTAGAGCAGCTTAGTCCGTCCGCAGAGGCAGAGTGGATGCCCTCTCCGGTGGCGCCAAGCCCAGACGTGCCCACAGGCTGGTTGACTGCCTGGCATCCACCCCCCCATCCTCCGTAGCCACAGAATCCCACAGGCTGTCAGGGTGGCGACACCAGAGGACCCCCACCGACCAGTGTAGTTGATGCATGGCCTTGGAGGTCCCAGTTAATGACCTCCCATGTGCCCCTTCCCTTTGCAGTGAGACTTGTAGCAAACCCTGAGGCTTCCTAACCTCGCCTCCTCTCCAGGCCCTGCCCGGTCCCCGCTCCCTGCTGTTCCCGCTAGGACGAGGCCGGCGAAGGTCGTAGCCACTCCCAACCTTTCCCCACTGGCTCCACAGCCCTCTCTTTGGGGTCGCTGCAGGATGAGAAGCAGAGAGTGCGGCTCCCGGAGCCTTTATTATCCGTCTCAGCCCCTAGGTTTATGTGTCCTTGGAGAACCTCACAGGAGCACCCCCTGCCTGGGTTAAGGAGGTCTTATCTCTGAGGGGTTTAAGTGTTATTTGCAACAATTGTATCTTATTTATTTAGTGTACTAAATGTTTTATACCATATGTGAGCAATCAGAGTATAATGTTATTTCTATTAGCATAGTATAGCTTACATTTAGTCAGTGCTTACTGTATGCTGGGTACTAAACCCTTTGCATGGATTCCAGCATTTGTTTGGTTATTTGCTTATTAATAAATTGGTTATATAGAATTTAGAATGTAGCTTTCTGTATAAACCATATTTCATATATATGCACATATATAAAAGTGTATTTGATACAAAGCTGAAGTTCCCAGCTTACCCATTAAAGCACTATTTAATCCATAAATGAAACCAATGTGCTAGTTTGAGCTTTAGCAAGCTCCTCCCATGTGCCTCACATTTCAACCAAACATTGCCCCACCTTCAACCAAAATTTGCCTTGTCCATTGTAGAAACTTCAGATATCTCTTCAGAGTAGTCTGGTCTCCAATGAGGATCTTGTCAAGAGAAGCTGAAAAGTCTCAGCAGTTGGGAGTAAGGAGGCACGTTATTCTGAGATGGGTGGAACATCCTACAGAGAGAGCCACACCAGGAGCCATCCCGGCTTCCCCTGGGCCTCCCTGCTGACCATGGATGTGTCAGGCGAGTGTATGCTCCTCGGTTCTTTGTCTCGTCACAACAAAGATTTGGAGCGATGGACACTAAAGCCCCCTCGGCGGGTCACAGCTCTCGGGTCTTGGACAGACCGTGTTATAGCTCTTAAATAAATCAGTGTTACAGCTCTATTTTATTTAGATAATAGCAGGAAAATCCATCCTCGAGGCGTGAGGGCACGTCGATCCAAAGATGAGAAGAGAAGAGTGCCCCATCTCGTGGGAGAGAGAGAGAGAAGAAAGCTTTGGCTCCTCTTTTTATATGTTTCTCTGTCCCTGGGTTTGGCTTATGTAAACTGGGCCAGCCAGGAGTGCTGTTTGTTTTACCTGAGGTTCTCACTCCCGTCCTCGGACCTTCCTTTGTTCTATTTTCTCCGGCTTTTCCCTTCCAGGTCTTTTAGCCACCGCCATTCTGGACTCCTTTTCCCTGTTCTAACTACCTAACAGATGGCTATTTCCTGCCCACTTTTTTTTTGTTTTTGGCCACCACGAAGCATGCAGGATCTTAGTTCCCTGACCAGGAATCAAACCCACACCCCTGTATTAGAAGCATGGAGTCTTAACCACTGGATGGCCAGGGAAGTCCCCTCTATCTCCTTCTGAGTCTCTAAATGCTGCACTTTAAAATTTAAAAAAAAAAAGTATTTCTTTGACTGTGGCTGCTCTGGGTCTTAGTTGCTGTGTACAGTCTCTATTAGTTGTGGTGGGCAAACTCTTAGTTGTAGCATGCAGCATCTAGTCCCTGATCAGGGATGGAACCTGAGCTCCTACATTGAGAATGTGGAGTCTTAGCCCACTGGAGAAGGCCCCCTGCACATTTTGCTTTTTAAAGGAATAATTTCTATGGTACCATCATTGGAAAATTGGAGAGAGGAAGCTGTGATGATTCTTCATATTTGCTTGTCTGATATGTACTGAAACAGCTTTAAAAGCCTTACACATTTGTAAACTTTGACTCAGCAATTCCACATTTGGGAGTTTGTCTTTAAGCGTTGTCTACCCTATCCAGTACAATGTCATGTTGTACAAGGGGCAGGGATCAAAACAATCACCAAGAAAAAGAAATGCAAAAAAGCAAAATGGCTGTCTGATGAGCCCTTACAAATAGCTGTGAAAAGAAGAGAAGTGAAAGACAAAGGAGAAAAGGAAAGATATTCCCATTTGAATGCAAAGTTCCAATGAATAGCCAGGAGAGATAAGAAAGCCTTCCTCAGTGATCAGTGCAAAGAAATAGAGGAAAACAATAGAATGGGAAAGACTAGAGATCTCTTCAAGAAAATTAGAGATATCAGGGGAACACTTCATGCAAACATGGGCTCAATAAAGGACAGAAATGGTATGCACCTAACAGAAGCAAAAGATATTAAGAAGAAGTGGCAAGAATACACAGAAGAACTGTACAAAAAAGATCTTCATGACCCACATAATCACGATGGTGTGATCACTTACCTAGAGCCAGACATCCTGCAATGTGAAGTCAAGTGGGCCTTAGAAAGAGCATCACTACGAACAAAGCTAGTGGAGGTGATGGAATTCCAGTTGAGCTATTTCAAATCTTGAAAGATTGTGCTGTAAAAGTGCTGCACTCAATATGCCAGCAAATTTGGAAAACTCAGCAGTGGTCACAGGACTGGAAAAGGTCAGTTTTCATTCCAATCCCAAAGAAAGGCAATGTCAAAGAATGCTCAAACTACTGCACAATTGCACTCATCTCACATGCTAGTAAAGTCATGCTCAAAATTCTCCAAGCCAGGCTTCAGCAATATGTGAACCATGAAATTCCAGATGTTCAAGCTGGTTTTAGAAAAGGCAGAGGAACCAGAGATCAAATTGCCAGCATCTGCTGGGTCATCAAAAAAGCAAGAGAGTTCCAGAAAAAAATCTATTTCTGCTTCATTGATTATGCCAAAGCCTTTGACTGTGTGGATCACAATAAACTGTGGAAAATTCTGAAAGAGATGGGAATACCAGACCACCTGATCTGCCTCTTGAGACATCTGTATGCACGTCAGGAAGCAACAGTTAGAACTGGACATGGAAAAACAGACTGGTTCCAAATAGGAAAAGGAGTATGTCAAGACTATATATTGTCTTTTTTAACTTATATGCAGAGTACATCGTGAGAAACGCTGGGCTGGAAGAAGCACAAGCTGGAATCAAGATTACCAGAAGAAATATCAATAACCTCAGATATGCAGATGACACCACCCTTATGGCAGAAAGCAAAGAAGAACTAAAGAGCCTCTTGATGAAAGTAAAAGAAGAGAGTGAGAAACTTGGCTTAAAGCTCAACATTCAGAAAAAAAAGATCACAGCATCTGGTCCCATCACTTCACGGCAATTAGATAGAGAAACAGTGGAAACTGTCAGACTTCATTTTTTGGGGTTCCAAAATCACTGCAGATGGTGACTGCAGCCATGAAATTAAAAGACGCTTACTCCTTGGAAGAAAAGTTATGACCCAACTAGGCAGCATATTAAAAAGCAGAGACATTACTTTGCCAACAAAGATCTGTCTAGTCAAAGCTGTGGTTTTTCCAGTAGTCAGGTATGGATGTGAGAGTTGAACTATAAAGAAAGCTGAGCGCTGAACAATTGATGCTTTTCAACTGTGATGTTGGAGAAGACTCTTGAGAGTCCCTTGGACTGCAAGGAAATCCAACCAGTCCATCCTAAAGAAAATCAGTCCTGAATATTCAGTGAAAGGACTGATGCTGAAGCTGAAACTCCAATACTTTGGTCACCTGATGTGAAGAAATTATTTGTTTAAAAAGACCCTGATGCTGGACATGGAAGCAACCTAGATGCCCATCAGCAGACGAATGGATAAGGAAGCTGTGGTACATATACACCATGGAATATTACTCAGCCATTAAAAAGAATTCATTTAAATCAGTTCTAATGAGATGGATGAAACTGGAGCCCATTATACAGAGTGAAGTAAGCCAGAAATATAAAGACCAATACTGTATACTAACACAAATACATGAAATTTAGAAAGATGGTAACGATAACCCTAAATGCAAAACAGAAAAAGAGACACAGATGTACAGAACAGACTTTTGGACTCTGTGGGAGAAGGCGAGGGTGGGATGTTTCGAGAGAGCAGCATCGAAACATGTATATTATCTAGGGTGAAACAGATCATCAGCCCAGGTTGGATGCATGAGACAAGTGCTCGGGCCTGGTGCACTGGGAAGACCCAGAGGGATGGGATGGGGAGGGAGGTGGGAGGGGGTATCAGGATGGGGAACACATGTAAATCCATGGCTGATTCATGTCAATGTATGAAAAAAACCATTACAATATTATAAAGTAATTAGCCTCCAACTAATAAAAATAAATGGAAAAAAATAAAAATGAAAAGACCCTGATGCTAGGAAAGATTGAGGGCAGGAAGAGAAGGGGACGACAGAGGATGAGATGATTGGATGGCATCACCGATTTGATGGGCGTGAGTTTGGGGTTGCAGAGTCAGACACAACTGAGCACCTGAACTCAACTGAACCCTCTCCAGTATTCTTGCCTGGAAAATTCCCATGGAATGTGGAGCCTGGTGGGCTACCATCTGTGGGGTTGCAAAGAGCTGGACACAACTGAGCAACTTTAACACTTAAGCAACAAGTGAATAAGAGCATAAGAATTTTTTTTTTCCTGCCAAAGTGCTTTCAAAAATATTATGGAAAGTAGGCAACCACCTGATTTAAACAAGTAGATTTGAAATAAACAGGACATAGTGATTTTAAAAATAAAGAAAAAAAATTTGCTAGTTTAATTATGACATTCTGTGACCACTCTGAGTTTTTTATTTGTATTTAAATTTTAAATAGTGATAAAGAGTGCAAAATGCAAGATGTGATACTTCTGTTTAGTAAGTGCAAATTTTAGTTTATGTGTGAAGTAGTTCACTGGTATTTTTTAGCACTTACCTCAATTTCTTTTTCAAAACAAACAACTTTTTTATTGAAGCATAGTTGATTTACCTAGTTTACTAATTTTAAAGTAGTATTTTTTAAACTCATATTTATTCTTTTAAAAAAACTACTGTTTATTTTAAACCAAAAAAAAAGGAACAAGAATTAACATTCCTGATTATTACATGACTATTACTAAAAATAATATTGTCTTCTACAAGAGGAGGATGTTAAAAACTGATCTATTTCAGGTGTCGAGTACCCTAGGTACCCCATCACTTGGGGAAAACCTTGCTAAGAAGCCAAGTGTTACTAAGTTTTCCCTGAGGCTTGTGAAAATTGTTGATGGGAAAGCAATTTGCCACTGCATGTGTTAGTTCTTCAGGAAAAGAATGCCAGGGCACATGGACATGCAATGATAAATTCCTTCCCCCTACTTGGCTGCCAGTAGCCAGCCATGTCATCTATTGAACATCATGGAAGGTGGCAGAATTCATTAGCGATTCTCAAAACTTTCAGAAGTAACCAGTACTTCAGAAGCTGAGCTGTTATTTTAAGGATAGCAAAAGCATCAAGCGAGACATCTAACATCCACCTTACTGATGAGCAGATAGGACTCCAAGCAAACTGTTGAGGTGGTAATATGACTTCTTGGAGGAAACAGATTTTGCAGAAGACCTGGACTTTGGTTGTGGTCCTACCAAAATAATTCCTATTAACTCATTCAAAATACTTATTGATTGTCCACTGCATAGGTGCTGGGAATACAGTGACAGACAAGTCAGATATGGTGCTCTGCCCCAAAGGAAGAGAACTCCCACCCACCAAGAAAAGGGTAAACAAATGGATGAAACACTTTCTGTTGCCTCAATTGCCTGAAGGAAACAAACACTTGGCTTCCCGTTACTCCTAGATAAACATCAAAATTCTTATTCTGTCCTCACCATCCTCTCCTAGTGCATCCAACACTTCGCCCTTGCTAGGTCTAGCCACAGCCTTCTTTTAGTTCCTCAAATGGATTAAAACCTTCTTGTTTCAGGGCCTTGATGCATATTGCCTATCTCCATCCCTACTGTGCTTCGGTTAACTCCTAATATATCCTCTGAATCTCAGGACAAATATGTTGGCAGAAAAGACTCCCCCGATGTCCATCTATCTACACACCAACTCCACATCCTCCATTCTAATGTGTGTTCAATCAATGACCAATTCATATACCCCCCAGCCCTATGGGAGTTTTCTTCATTAAGTGAAAGTCATGTCCAACTCTTTGCGACCCTGTGAACTATAGCCCGCCAGGCTCCTCTGTCCATGGGATTCTCCAGGCAAGAATGCTGGAGTGGGTTGCCATGCCCTTCTGTAGTGGGTCTTTCTGACCCAGAGATCAAACCTGGGCCTCCTGCGTTGCAGGCAGACTCTTTACCTTTTGACCCACCGTGGAAGCCCTTTCTTCATCACCCTGTAATTATTAATTTGCCTGTGTAGTCATTTGTTTAATATCTGTGTTCTCTCCCAGGACCTTCTCATGCCACTAGACTGTGAGCCTCAGGGAGGCAAAATTCTTCTCTGTTTGACTCACACAGTTGAATTTCCAGTTCGGCACAATAAATATTTGGGGAATGAATGAATGGGGATAGGAATAGATGAATATGTAACCAGACTAAAAAACTTGACAGCAGGGATGGGCCTCAGGAGAATTCTCTCAGAAGGAAAACCTGGCTGTCCAGAGGACTTCCTCATTCCTCCTTTCCCTTGAGTGGCCTGGCTGGTCAGGTGGTGGCTGTTGTTTTGAGTTGTGTTGTTATGAGGTCCTTTTTCTTACTTTCTTGTACTTCTTAAATTACATTCACCTTATTTGTTTTTCTTTTTATCATTTAGATTTAGCTCCAGCTTAATTTTAATAGCTTTCTGTTTCAAAGCTTTTGTCTCTTATTTCACTGACCCTGTCTTTTCAAAAATTGTATCTATTTTATTCTATTTTTATTCTTTATCTTATTTTGGAATATTTTGCTCTATGCTTAACTCCTTTTTGTCTTACTGCTTTTGGTTTTTCCCGTATCCCATTTTAGAATAGGCATCATTCGCTCAGACTTGATCATTAATTTGTTAATTCGCTTATTTTTAATGTAATTGACACACCATCTAAGCTATCTTTTATTTGGAGTTTTGCCCCATTTGCTCTCTCCTCCCCCTTCCTCTGCTTCCCTGTTCTTTGCCCCACTGTTCCCCTCACACCCATCTCCCCACTGTCACTTTCCACTGGAATTTGCAGGGATCAGAAAGCTAGAAGTTAATATAGACAGTGGAGAGAGTGGCTTTCTCAACTTGAAAGGATAAAAGCTGTCTTTTTCCCACCGGTTTTCCCTGCTTCAACCTCTTAAGGCTGCTTCATCAAATTATTCCTCGGACCTGTCAAGGATGGTTGTTCAGAGAACCTCCCTGCAGATTTGCTGACCTCAATCAGTTCTCAGGGGAACAAGCCCCATGCTGTATTTATATTTGATAGCTGGAACAGTGTTGCTTGTTAATGTCCCTTACCATCTAGTCCTTGGATGAGGAACTGGGGGAAACGGTGCCAGTTTCTTTCCCAGGAAGAGACCCTTGAAGGGATTCTCCAGGCCTGCTTTGTCAGGTAAGGTGCTGACAAGCTTCTCAATAAATAGGATGTTCCAAAGGAATCTGTGGCCACTGTCTTGGTGCCACTTTAAACCAGCTGCAGTCCTCAAGGATGTTTCCCTTCCCTTCCTGGCAGTTTTGAGAGAAGTCTTCTGGCTATGTCTGGCCTCAATTCTATTGCTTGTCCTGGGGGCTAGGAGAAGCTGAAGGGTGTGAGCTGACAGCAGTTTCACAGAGTCTTAAAAAGAGGAACACTCAACCTCTTGCTTCAGGGTTAGTTTACTTTTTTTTTTTTAATATTTATTTTTATCTACTTGGCTGCACCGGGTCTTAGTTGAGGCATGCAGGATGTTTAATTTCAGCCTGTGAACTCTTAGTTGTGGCATATGATATCTAGTTCCCTGACCAGGGATCAAACCTGGGCCACCTGTGCTGTGAGCACAGCGTCTTAGCCACAGGAGAACCAGGGAAGCCCAATGTTTGGTTTACATTTTTAAATCCTATACTCTATCGCTGAGGCTTGCTCAGAGGAGTGGATTTCCAGGAGATAGTAAAGAATTCCCTCGTGATCTATTCACAAGACATGGGCCTCTCCAGGATTCTAAGAAAGTTCTGATGCCAGGGATTCAGGCTGGCGTCTTTTGCCCGTGTCCAGAGGATAGTTGGATGGCACGCCAGGGGAACAGGATCCTGACCAGACCATCACACCCTACCTCCCCTCCTCAGGTCTAGCACTGAGCTCCTTTGTAGATCTCCACGGACACGGGCTCTTTTTCTCAAGGAGATCGGATCCACTCCATATTAGCTAGATAGATTGGATTCCTTCCCAACCGGTTTCAGGGACGGAACCACTCTCATGGAGGAGACCCTCAGATTCTTACTGTATTGTCATTCTCTCTTTCTCTCTTTCAAAAAAATTTTTTTTCTTTATTTTTTGGCCACGTCACACAGCACGTGCAATCTTAATTCCTGGACCCCCTGCGGAGTCTTAGCCCCTGGATTGCCAGAGGGGGTCCTTCCTTCAAAACCCTCTGCTGACCAGCTCACCAGCCAGCCCCATTCCAGCACCAGCGATCAGAACTGAGGATTTACCTTAGCTTTCTCGACTATAGAATGAGGGTAATAAGACCTACCTCGGAAGGTTCTCCTGAGGACTGTGCAATACATTTGCATAAAGCAGTTGACGTGTATATATACCAGTGTCTGGCTTCCCTTGTGGCTCAGCTGGTAAAGAATCTGCCTGCAGTGCAGGAGATCTGGGTTCGATCCCTGGATTGGGAAGATCCCCTGGAGAAGGGAAAGACTACCCACTCCAGTATTCTGGCCTGGAAAATTCCATGGACTCTACAGTCCATGGGGTCACAGTCAGACACGACTGAGTGACTTTCACTTTTGCTGGCATATAAGAGAAGTGGTTAATAAAAGGTAGATATTTTTACTGCGTTTACTCTCATTTTTCCTGTTAGAAATAGATCTGATTCATCAAATCCATAAGACTATAATTTCTGGCACAGGAAAATGTATTCAACACACACAGATCTAGAAGCTTCCCAGGAGGCCAAAGCCCTTTCTCATGCTTCAAATAATTTGGGGGGTTAGTCCTGTTTTTTTTTTTTTAATAGTTGGACTTCATTCTCAGTTTGTACAAATAGGAATTATCCTTCACTTCCTGCTACTTAAGCCTAGGCTGTTATGGTGGTATCCTCTGGCTCTGAGGCTGTCCCAAATGATATGGTAGGACTTAGGCTATGAAGACAGGGGCGCTGGAGCACTTTCTGGGAGATCAATGAGTTATTCACTATATCGCAAGCACATTTATGTACACAAATTAGTCCACTATCTGCTTCACCCTGGTGGATATCCTCAGCTTCTTCCTCAACCTAAACTCAGCTTGGTCATTACATACACACATAAACAAGTACATATTGTACTATTCTGTCATGTAACGTTCCCAAACAGGCAAAATTACCATCTGTTAGAAGTATACATAATGATTACCTCTGGGGGGAGGGCAGTAACTAGAAGGGGATGCAAGAGGGGCATCTAGGGCGTTGGTAAAATACTACTTTTTGATCCAGGTGCTGGTTACATGGGTGTCTTCATTTTATTAAAATTCATCAAGCTGTGCACTCGATTTGTGTGTGAACTTTCTAGTACGTATCATATGTACCTCTAATACAACCTTTACTAAGAACAGGCTAGGTCCAATGAGCATGGTCATGGCGAGTGGTCGTCCTGTGGTCTAAGGAATGAAGAGAATCAAAATCCATATAGACAAGCACACTGGAAACAAAGCAAAGCACCAAGATGTCCAGTGAATATCAGCAGAGGTTATCACTGGATAACTGGGTCGAGTTGGTTTCCCCCTGGTTTTTTTTTTTTTTTTTTTTTTTAGCGCTTTCTAAATTCTCTTCAAGAGTCTGTATTAGTCTTGCCATCTGGCCCTGTGGGATAAGCAGAATCCTAGAAGACATGATTCTATTCTTAAGGTACTAGATCAAACTGTGTAGAATCATCTCTCATTTCCTTGTTGCAAGAAGTATGGATTTCTTTCTAGGTCTCTACCTGCCTTCTAGGATGTTTAGGTAGATAGTTCACTTATTTGTCTGTGGTTGCACTGTGTCTTCCTTGCAGTGCTGGGCTCATCACAGTGGCTCCTCTTGCTTGGGGTGGAAGTCCCAGGTGCGGGCTGCAGTAGCTGTGGCACCTGGGTTTAGTTGCTCCAGAGCATGCAGGATCTTCCCAGACCAGGGATAGAACCTGTGTCTCCTGCATTAGCAGGCAGATTCTTAGCCACTGGACCACCAGGCACGTCCACCTGGATAGCTGAGAGTCAACTACATTTGGACCTATATGTCTTTGAAGAATTGTAGGAGATAAATAGACATTAAGCTCCAAAGAAGTAGTAAGGGAAAATCAAGGAAGGCTTCCTGAGGGAGATGCTATTTGATCTGAATGTCTGGGGAGGAAAAGAATTTGGGCTGCACAGTGGGAAGAGATGGATGAAGGACAGGAGGGTCACTGTGGACCAAGGAGATAGCACATGCATGGCATGGGGAAGAAGGACATGTTCTTTATGACCCAGGATGAAGCTTGGCATCACTGTAGAAGAATGGAGGGACAGGAGGCCAGAAAGAAATTGCCACCCCAATGTTCATGACTTCTGACCCATGCCACACATTGTGTTTGTAGACATAGTTGTAACAAATGTCAAGTGTCCATTGCATCAGACTATGAAAATCTGTAATTCAAGTCCTAACTTTTCAAATTATCTTTGCAAAATATGTTTTATAGCAGAAGATTAATAATAAAAATACTACTGCCTACATTACCATTTATATTGGAAGCCCTAAAGTAATGAGCTGGAATTAAACCAATCTTTGCTAAAATTTAAATTATTTAAGTTGATCAAAATCCGAGCAAACGTATAGCAGTTGTTATGTCAACTACAGAGGACTCTCAAAACCTCTTCCCCTAGAATTAAAGAATAACTTGGTTACCAACACCAACATCCTCACGCAAAATGAATTTTCAAAGAGATCATGTTACATTCAGAGACATCCATATTGTAAGGATGCCTATTATTAGGATAAATAGCCGGACACTGTGTCTGTAGCCTGTCATAGAACAGCTCTCTGGTTTGCCAAAAACCACTTTAAAAAATGCCTAAATGCACTCTTCATGCTAATGGAACAGATCTCTTCAGTGTTTTCCAAAGAGAAGAGCGAAGGGACGGGGGAGGGTGGCTCTTGTGCCGCTTTGCATGGCTTCCCTATCAACATAACCAAGTAAGAAAAGGCATCACACCCCCTGGGCAGCACCAAGTTAGGAAGGGCGATTCCACTCTTTATTCTTACTGTCCATGGTGTGATTTCACAGTGAAATTACACCAGGAAAATGGAAGTGATGCGGTATACATCCAAACACATCAGCTTGTGATTGACTCTGGGAGTAAATTCAGCAGTATAGACAGTGGCTGGTCCAGTTGGTTAGACAATCTCAACCTGACCATCAGCCACTCTAGACGCTGTGGTGGAACAGGCAGTGTTTGCTTTCAGATTCAGTTCCTGGCAAGAAATTGCAGAATGAATCACCTTGGGGTAGATTCCTGACTGCCCGAGAGCTATAAATTGAAGCACAACACTTGTTGCTTTCACCAGCTCTGACCTTTGCAGAAACAGCTGAGTAATCAGACAAAAGACAATGAAGAGGGAAGTGGAAGGAATTAATATAGAATGTCTGCTCTAGGCAGGCAGACTCGAGGCGTCTTCACATGTGTTCTGGAGAGAGCATAGTGCTGGTCCTGATGCTGCATCTGCCACGTGCCACCTGTGTGACTTTGGAAAGGTTCCTTAGCCCCTGGTGAACCTCAGTGTCAGCTTCTAAGGCTGTTTGGGAGAGAAAAGAGAATCCATGTTCATGGCACTTAGTAAATGCTCCAAAAAAGTAATGTATTTTTCTGCTGTCATTACTGTCGTTGTCATTTTATGCCTCAATCAGCATCATAACCCATTTACAGGAATAGACATGCAGGCTCAGAGAGAGAAGAGATTTATCCAGGGAATATAACCTTGGTACGGTGATACTAACCCCATCTCATGCCACGATTCATAGCCTCTACTCCTTTGACCTAAAAGCCTTATTCAGTCTGTTTTGAATAATGGATTGTAGAAATGAGAAGTAGTACACACAGGCTTTACAAACATTCATGAGCCAAAATTTGGTGTGGGTCATTTGTCAGGGTTCTCCAGGGAAAAACAACCAACATGTCTGTCCGTCTATCTGTTGTTGTTCAGTTGTTCAGTTGTGTCCGACTCTTTGCGACCCCATGGACTGCAGCACACCAGGCTTCCCTGTCCTTCCCCAACTCCCAGAGCTTGCTCAAAATCATGTCCATTGAGTCGGTGATACTATCCAACCATCTCGTCCTCTGTCATCCCCTCCTCCTCCTGCCTTCAATCTTTCCCAGCAGCAGGGTCTTTTCCAGTGAGTCAGTTCTTTGCATCAGGTGGCCAAAGGATTGGAGCTTCAGCTTCAGTATCAGTACTTCCAGTGAATATTCCTTTAGGATTGACTGATTTGATCTCCGTGCGATCTGGGGTCTCTCAAGAGTCTTCTCCAACACCACAGTTCAAAAGTACAAATTCTTCAGTGCTCAGTTTTCTTTATGGTCCAATTATCACATCGATTCTCTACTACTAGAAAAAACATAGCTTTGACTATATGGAACTTAGTTGGCAAAGTACGTCTCTGCTTTTTAAATGCTGTCTAGGTCGGTCATAGCTTTTTACCAAAGGAGCAAGCGTCTTTTAATTTCATGGCTGCAGTCACCATCTGCAGTGATTTTTGGAGCCCCCCCAAAATAAAGTCTGTCACTGTTTTCCCATCTATTTGCCATGAAGTGATGGGACCAGATGCCATGATCTTCATTTTTTTAAATGTTGAGTTTTAAGTCAGCTTTTTCACTCTCCTCTTTCACCTTCCGGAGAAGGCAGTGGCACCCCACTCCGATACTCTTGCCTGGAAAATCCCATGGATGGAGGAGCCTGGTAGGCTGTGGTCCATGGGGTCGCTAAGAGTCGGACACGACTGAGTGACTTCACTTTTACTTTGCATTTTCATGCATTGGAGAAGGAAATAGCAACCCACTCCAGTGTTCTTGCCTGGAGAATCCCAGGGATGGGGGAGCCTGGTGGGCTGCCATCTATGGGGTCACACAGAGTCGGATACGACTGAATGACTTAGCAGCAGCAGCTTTCACCTTTGTCAAGAGACTCTTTAGTTCCTCTTCGCTTTCTGCCATAAGGATGGTGTCACAGCGTATATGAGGTTATTGATATTTCTCCCAGCAATCTTGATTCCAGCTTGTTCTTCATCCAGCCCAGCATCTCACATGATATACTCTGCATATAAGTTAAATAAGCAGGGTGACAATATACAGCCTTGATGTACTCCTTTCCCAACTTTGAACCATTCTATTGTTCCATGTCTGGTTCTAACTGTTGCTTCTTGACCTGCATTCAGATTTCTCAGGAGGCAGGTAAGGTAGCCTGGTATTCCCATCTCTGGAAGAATTTTCCAATTTGTTGTGATCCATACAGTCAAAGGCTTTAGCCTGGTCAATGAAGCAGAAGTAGATGTTTTTCTGAAATTCTTTTGCTTTTCCTATGATCCAGTGGATGTTGGCAGTTTGATCTCTGGTTCCTCTGCCTTTTCTTAATCCAGCTTGAACATCTGAAAGTTCATGATTCACATACTGTTGAAGCCTGGCTTGGAAAATTTTGAGCATTACTTGACTAACATGGGGAATGAGTGCAATTGTGTGGTAGTTTGAACATTCTTTGGCATTGCCTTTCTTTGGGATTGGAATGAAAACTGACCTTTTCCAGTCCTGTGGCCACTGCTGAGTTTTCAAAATTTGCTGACATATTGAGTGTAGCACTTTCACAGCATCATCTTTTAGGTTCACCTCCACTAGCTTTGCTCATAGTGATGCTCCCTAAGTCCCACTTGACTTCACACTCCAGGATGTCTGGATCTAGGTGAGTGATTACAGCATTATGGTTATCTGAGTCTTTAAGATCTTTTTTGTATAGTTCTTCTGTTTATTCTTGCCACCTCTTCTTAATATCTTCTGCTTCTGTCAGGTCCATACCATTTCTGTCCTTTATTGTGCCCATCTTTGCATGAAATGTTCCCTTGGTATCTCTAATTTTCTTGAAGAGATCTCTAGTCTTTCCCATTCTATTGTCTTCCTCTATTTCTTTGCATTGATCACTAAGGAAGCCTTTCTTATCTTTCCTTGCTATTCTTTGGAACTCTGAATTCAGATGGATATATCTTTCCTTTTATCTCTTGCCTTTTGCTTCTCTTCTTTTCTCAGCTGTTTGTAAGGCCTCCTCAGACAACCGTTCTGCCTTTTTGCATTTATTTCCCTTGGGGATGGTGTTGATCCCTGCTTCCTGTACAACGTCACAAACCTCCATCCATAGTTCTTCAGTCACTGTATCAGATCTAATCCCTTGAATCTATTTGTCACTTCCACTGTATAAACATAAGGGATTTGATTTAGGTCATACCTGAATGGTCTAGTGGTTTTCACTACATTCTGCAATTTAAATTTGAATTTTGCAATATGGAGTTCATACAGTGAGCCACAGTCAGCTCCCGGTCTTGCTTTTGCTGACTGTATAGAGCTTCTCCATCTTTGGCTGCAAAGAATATAACCAATCTGATTTCAGTGTTGACCATCTGGTGATGTCCATGTGTAGTCTTCTCTTGTGTTGTTGGAAGAGGATGTTTGTTATGACCAGTGCGTTCTCTTGGCAAAACTCTGTTAGCTTTTGCCCTGCTTCATTTTGTACTCCAAACTTGCCTGTTACTCCAGGTGTGTCTTGACTTCCTACTTTTGCATTCCAGTCCCCTATCATGAAAAGGACGTCTTTTTTTGGTGTTAATTCTAGAAGGTCTTGTAGGTCTTCATAGAACCGTTCGGCTCCTTTGGCATTAGTGTTTGGGGGTATAGACTTGGATTACTGTGATATTGAATAGTTTACCTTGGAAATGAACAGAGATCATTCTGTTGTTTTTGAGATTACACCCAAGTACTATATTTAAGACTGTTTTGTTGACTGTGATGGCTACTCCATTTCTTCTAAGGGATTCTTGCTCACAGTAGGAGATATAATGGTCATCTGAATTAAATTTGCTCATTCCCGTCCATTTTAGTTCACTGATTGCTAAAATGTCAATGTTCCCTCTTGCCATCTCCTGTTTGACCACTTCCAATTTGCCTTGATTCATGGACCTAACATTCCAGGTTCCTATGCAATATTGCTCTTTACAGCATTGGACTTTACTTTCACCACCAGTCACATCCACAACTGGGCATTTTTTCCACTTTGGCTCAGCCTCTTCATTCCTTCTGGAGCTATTTCTCCACTCTTCTCCAGTAGCATATTGGGCATCTACCAACCTGGGGACTTCATCTTTCAGTGTCATGTCTTTTTGCCTTTTCATACCATTCAAGGCAAGAATGCTGAAGTAGTTTGTTATTCCCTTCTCTAGTGGACCATGTTTTGTTAGAACTCTCCACTATGACCCATCCATGTTGGGTGGCCCTACACAGCATGGCTCATAGTTTCACTGAGTTAGACAACGTTGTGATCCATGTGATCACTTTGGTTGATTTTCTGTGATTGTGGTTTTCATTCTGCCTGGTGTCTGATGGATGAGGATAAGAGACTTGTGGAAGCTTTCTGATGGGAGGGACTGGCTCTGGGGGCAATTGGGTCTTGCTTTGGTGGGCAGAGGCTGTGTTCAATAAATCTTTAGTCCAATTTTCTGCTGATGGGTGGTGCTGTGTTCCTTCACTGTAGTTAGGCCTGAAGCCAGACTATGGTAGGAGCAATGGCGGTAATGGCAACCTCCTTCAAAAGAACTTACACCATCACGCCTGGTTCCCAGGACTGTTGTATTCAGTGGCCCTGACCTTGAGGCAGGCCACTGTCAATCCACACCTCCGCCAGAGACTCCTGGACACTCACAGGCAAGTGTGCTTCAGTCTTTTGTTGGGTCGCTGCTTCTTTCTCCTGCGTCCTGGTGTGCACAAGATTTTGTCTGTGCCCTCCAAGAGTCTGTTTCCCCAGTCCTGTGGAAGTTCTGTAATCAAATCCCTCTGGCCTTCAAAGTCAAGTTCCCTGGGCATTCTCATTCTTTTTGCCAGATGCCCAGGTTGGGAAATCTGTTGTGAGCCCAGAACTTTTGAAACAGTGCAAGAACTTCTTTGGTATAATTGTTCTCCAGTTTGTGGGTCATCTGCTCAGTGGCTCTGTAGTGGGGGTAATGGCAAGCTCCTCCAAGAGGACTTATGCCACATGCCCCCCCTCCCAGGTCTGCTGCAGCCAGAGCCCCTGTCCCTGTGGCAGATCACTCCTGATGCGTGCCTCTGCAGGAGATACTGAAACACTCAAAGTCTGGTCTGGGTCAGTCTCTTATGAAGGTCACTGCTCCTTTCTGTGGGTCCTGGTGCACAAGGTTTTGTCTGTGTCCTCTGAGTGTCTATTTATCTGTCTATTAAAATTCTAAGAAATTTGTTCACGCAGTTGTGGGAGCTGGCAAGGTTGGAGGTCTTCAGAGAAGGCTAGCAGGCTAGGGACCAGGGCAGAGTTGATGTTGGAGTCATGAGTCAGAAGACAGTCTGAAGGCAGAATTCCTTCTTCCTCTGACAAATGTAGTCTTTATCTCTCAAGGCCTTCAACTGATTGGATGAGACCCACCTACATGTGGAGGGTAATCTGCTTTGCCCAAAATTTACTGATTTAAATGGCAGTCTCATCTAAAAAGGGGGCCTTCCAGTGGAAGCAGTGGTAAAGATTCTGCCTACCAATTCAGGAGATGCAGAAGACATGGGTTTGATCCCTGGGTTGGGAAGTTCCCCTGGAGTAGGAAATTCCAGGATTCTTGCCTGGAAAATTCAATGGACAGAGGAGACTGGTGGGCTATAGCCCATGGAGTCACAAAGAGTCGGACATGACTGAGCATACATGCATGCATGTACTCATCTAAAAAATGCCTTCACATCAAAATCTAAACTACTGTTCTGTGAATTCCCTGGCAATCCAGTAGCTAGAACACAGTGCTTCCAGTGCAGAGGGCATGGGCTCGATCCCTGGTTAGGAAACTAAGGAGCCGCCAAGCTGTGGAGTATGGCCAATTAAAAAATAAACAAAAAATAAATTGTCGTTTAACCGAATATTTGACTACTGTGGCGTAGCCATGATGGCACATTAATAATGGGGAACAGGGCTCTGTGGTAAATATGGACCCAGAACCAAAGTGTCTGAACTGAAGCACTGTCCCAAAATGGCTTCAGCCTGCAGTCTGCTTAGGTTTTGATTGGGTTCTGTTTTTAATTTCTTAAAACCCATATACCTCTTCAGCATTTTTGACTAGTCGGATGAACTAAGATTATTAAAAAAGCAAAATACCATAGTGAGAAATGCAGCCTGTGGGTTTTTAGCAGCAAAGATAAAAACAGAACTACAGGAAGTGAATTCCTTTTGCCCAAGTGACTATTTTACCTAATCCAAAGTTGAGGGTGAGCTATTATTTTTTTAAAAATGAAAAAGCTTTATATGTCTCCCCTCTGTTCTCTGTTGCTAAGCTGTAGAACTTATTCATAGCAAAAACAGAATTACTTTAAATAGTTTTGAAATATTTTTTAGGAAGGTGGAAATTAGTTTATTTCCTAGGCAAAACTGAAAAATACTCTTACTGTAATAATTCAAAAATACCTAGTTCTTCAAGTGGCACCTACACTAGAATAAATTTGCTGCCTTTCACCTTTGAAAATGATCTTTCAAATCCTCAATCAGCAAGATAGTGCCTTCTTCCCTGGCTCCTTACATGGCTTAAAAGTGTTGAAAAACAGGAGTTTGTTTAGATTGGCTCTTGAATTTGGGAGAAAGCTATACAGGACTGAGGAACTAGCCAAGGAATCCAGCTGAGATCACTGGCTGTGACAGAGCCAGATGGTTGGTCCTATTTCTTCTCAGCAAGAGGACCCCAGTTTTATTTAGTATGGCAGCGTGCCCAGATTATGAACAGCATTCCCTGGTCAAAGGATGCCCCCACTTTGGTCAATTTCCCCTTGCTCCTGGATTATAGATGCAAGGGTTGGCATCCTAGCAATAATATTGTGTTAGGAGGTAATCTTGGGCTTCCCTGATAGCTCAGTTGGCAAAGAATCCACCTGCAATACAGGAGACTCCAGATCGATTCCTGAAGAGATAGGCTACCCACTCCAGTATTCTTGGGCTTCCCTTGTGGCTCAGCTGGTCAAGAATCTGACCACAATGCGGGAGACCTGGGTTCGATCCCTGGGTTGGGAAGATGCCCTGGAGAAGGGAAGGGCTCCCCACTCCAGTGTTCTGGCCTGGAGAATTTCATGGACTGTATAGTCCATGGGGTCGCAAAGAATCAGACACAACCGAGCGACTTTCACCTCACTTCACAGGGGGTAAACTTGAAATGATTAGCCACATGCAGTGGAACTCCCTTATCAAGCCACAGTGTTTGTGGATTTCCTACCTCTAGAGTTCTTTTATGTCAGAGAAGGAAACCTTGTGCTTTTAAATGGCAGTAGTCAGATCTTGGTTTCTTTCTCTCTCTCTTTTTTGTTTTGGCCATACCTCGCAGCTTGCGGGCATTTAGTTCCCCAACCAGGGACTGAACTGGGCCCTCAGCAGTGAGAATACAGAGTCCTAGCCTCTGGACTGCCAGGGAATTCCAGATTTTGTTTCTTACAGCACAGTTTAGTTCTTACTAAATCACTAGCCCAGGCAGTAATCAAAATAATAAACGCCCTTAACATACTACATAGGTGGGTAATAGGCAACAGACTCAGTATAATTTTTAAATCCATTGTAATTTGATATATGAGGCAATTTAAATATCCAAAGAGAGAAGGAAAGCTCCTGGTTGTTACTACCTTTAGCCATAAACTAAGAAGATATTAGAACTGGAAAAGTACTTTAAAAATTCCTAACCTAACTTTCTGCCTCACTGGGTATTTCATAGATGAGGAAACAGAGGCCCAAAGTTTAATCCAGCAAAGATACTCAGTAACTGGGCCAGAATCTGAGCACAGATCTCCCAGCACCAGTCCATTACCCCATGAAGATTTCCAATCCATGATCTACGAACAGAGACATAATCTGACATAATCTGGATGCTTTACACAATCATGAAATAAATTGGAAACCACTGCACATACTGAGTCATGTTCATCTGAACACCATTTTGCCTGCCTTGTAGCATAGCTATGCCCAATTTACTGATATTACAGAATCGTCTGAGCTACCACAGAGCTCATTCCACATTTGAGCATCATAGAACAGTCCTTACTCAGTGACTGAAACCTTCTGATGTCACACTTTTGGCTCAATTCCTGTGAGCTGGAGGCAAATGATCTACAGGCCCGGCAAAGAAAGGGGCCCATTTGGCAACAATTCACCCTTGTCAGATTTGAAGCTGTTCTGGGAAGGCATTTTAATTAGGCAGTGGGAGAGCTGCCACGTTTAGAAGCAGCTTCTAAATGGGAAGCAGTGAATTTCAGGACCAACTAAAGTTTCTGGTGCTTGTGTTGTTAAGAGACAGCCCCAGTGAATTCTTTTCCAGTATTCCTTTCATATGTATTCCAGGCTTTATAAGATTCAGGACAGCCAGATGAATTCTCAAGGCTCATTCCTTAGTTCTCATTGCCCTTCAGACTGCATGGTTTGCAGGCAACACAGGTCCTTTGGTCATGGTTTGATTAACTCAAGTTATGTTCCATACAAATGGTGACTGTTTTGGTTATTGCTTTAGTTTTTCCAAAAGTGTTAAGAGACAATTCACTGTAGTGGAGCCTTTACAATGCATGAATAGTAACTGTTTTTTGTATAATCAAAGCAATGAACCAACCATCACAGCAGCATTCTGCATTAGCTACCTGCTTATTTACAAAAAGCTGAGCACCTGTTGAGTGCCATTGCCTCTATTTTACAATGAAACTGCAGCAGAGACAAATTCAGTCACCCAGCTTGTGGAAAACAGGGTAAGAATTTGAAGCCAGAACCCAGATCACATCATAGCAATTGTTGAAATGAGAAATAACAACTTTCATCTTCTGATCTGTGTCAAACATTTTGGCAATATTTATAGTACCATCCGAGTGAGCATCTATTAAAAAGAATATGCCCAGCTTAGGCAGAGAAGTGGAAGATGGCATGTGGTAGAACAAAGAAGACTGGCCTAGAAATTGAGATCTGAATTCTGTCCTCAGCTCTGCATCTGACAACCACTGTGAACCTGACCAGGTTACAACACATCCCTGGGCCTCCAGTTCCTCACCTGCAAAAGGAAGTCTTTGCTTCAGATATCTTTCATCAGAAGAAATATTTTGCAAAATCTCAATATACAAAATGGTTAAGAGAAAAGTGCTCTGATGGAGAAGGGACTGAGGGGCCAGGTACCTGAGGCCCCTGAGTCAGCTCCTTCCAAGGGGATTAATAGCTCACAAGAGCCCTTTTATTTTATTTTATTTATGTATTTATTTCATTTATTTTTATTAGTTAAAGGCTAATTACTTTACAATATTGTAGTGGTTTTTGTCATACATTGACATGAATCAGCCATGGATTCACATGTATTCCCCATCCCAATCCCCCCTCCCACCTCTCTCTCCACCCGATCCCTCTGGGTCTTCCCAGTGCACCAGGCCCGAGCACTTGTCTCATGCATACAGCCTGGGTTGGTGAACTGTTTCACCCTAGATAATATACATGTTTCAGTGCTATTCTCTCGAAACATCCCACCCTCGCCTTCTCCCACAGAGTCCAAAAGTCTGTTCTGTACATCTGTGTCTCTTTTTCTGTTTTGCATATAGGGTTATTGTTACCATCTTTCTAAATTCCATATATATGCATTAGTATACTGTATTGGTCTTTATCTTTCTGGCTTAATTCACTCTGTATAATGGGCTCCAGTTTCATCCATCTCATTAGAACTGATTCAAATGAATTCTTTTTAATGGCTGAGTAATATTCCATGGTGTATATGTACCACAGCTTCGTTATCCATTTGTCTGCTGATGGACATCTAGGTTGCTTCCATGTCCTGGCTATGATAAACAGTGCTGCGATGAACATTGGGGAGCACGTGTCTCTTTCAGATCTGGTTTCCTCAGTGTGTATACCCAGAAGTGGGATTGTTGGGTCATATGGCAGTTCTAATTCCAGTTTTTTAAGGAATCTCCACACTGTTCTCCGTAGTGGCTGTACTAGTTTTCATTCCCACCAACAGTGTAAGAGGGTTCCCTTTTCTCCACACCCTCTCCAGCATTTATTGCTTGTAGACTTTTGGATAGCAGCCATCCTGACTGGAGTGTAATGGTACCTCATTGTGGTTTTGATTTGCATTTCTCTGATAATGAGTGATGTTGAGCATCTTTTCATGTGTTTGTTAGCCATCTGTATGTCTTCTTTGGAGAAATGTCTGTTTAGTTCTTTGACCCATTTTTTGATTGGGTCATTTATTTTTCTGGAATTGAGCTGCAGGAGTTGCTTGTATATTTTTGAGATTAACCCTTTGTCTGTTGCTTCATTTGCTATTATTTTCTCCCAATCTGAAGGCTGTCTTTTCACCTTACTTATAGTTTCCTTTGTTGTGCAAAAGCTTTTAACTTTCATTAGGTCCCATTTGTTTATTTTTGCTTTTATTTCCAATATTCTGGGAGGTGGGTCATAGAGGATCCTGCTGTGATTTATGTTCGAGAGTGTTTTGCCTATGTTCTCCTCTAGGAGTTTTATAGTTCCTGGTCTTACATTTAGATCTTTAATCCATTTTGAGTTTATTTTTGTGTATGGTGTTAGAAAGTGTTCTAGTTTCATTCTTTTACAAGTGATTGACCAGTTTTCCCAGCACCACTTGTTAAAGAGGTTGTCTTTTTTCCATTGTATATCCTTGCCTCCTTTGTCGAAGATAAGGTGTCCATAGGTTCATGGATTTATCTCTGGGCTTTCTATTCTGTTCCATTGATCTATATTTCTGTCTTTGTGCCAGTACCATACTGTCTTGATGACTGTTGCTTTGTAGTAGAGTCTGAAGTCAGGCAGGTTGATTCCTCCAGTTCCATTCTTCTTTCTCAAGATTACTTTGGCTATTCAAGGTTTTATGTATTTCCATACAAATTGTGAAATTATTTGTTCTAGTTCTGTGAAAAATACCATTGGTAGCTTGATAGGGATTGCATTGAATCTATAGATTGCTTTGGTTAGTGTAGCCATTTGGACAATATTGATTCTTCCAATCCATGAACACGGTCTATTTCGCCATCTATTTGCGTCCTCCTTGATTTCTTTCATCGGTGTTTTATAGTTTTCTATGTATAGGTCTTTTGTTTCTTTAGTAGATATACTCCTAAGTATTTTATTCTTTTTGTTGCAATGGTGAATGGTATTGTTTCCTTAATTTCTCTTTCTGTTTTCTCATTGTTAGTACAAGAGCCCTTTTCTAACCCTAGGACATTGGTCCCTGGAACTGTAATTCCCTTCCAAGGTTCTGTTTATATATATATATTTAAATTACTTATTTATTTACTTGATTGAAGTGTAGTTGATTTACAGTGTTGTGTTAGTTTCATAGTGATTCAGCTATACATAAATACAAATATGTATGTGTATATATGTTGTTGTTGTTGTTTAGTCACTAAGTCATGTCTGACTCACTTGCGACCCCATGGACTGTAGCCCACCAGGCTCCTCTGTCCATGGGATTTCCAAGGCAAGAATACTGGAGTGGGTTGTCATTTCCTTGTCCAGGGGATCTTCCAGACCCAGGGATTGAACCTGCATCTCCTGAATTGGCAGGTGGATTGTTTACCACTGAGCCACCAGGGAAGTGTATGTAATACATATATATTCTTATTCAGGTTCTTTTCCTGTGTAAGTTATTACAAAACATTCAGTATAGTTCCCTGTGCTATACAATAGGCCCTTGTTGGTTATATATTTTATATACAATAGTGTGTATTTAGATGGTAGGTGCTGAGACAGGGCATCAGAGGGCAGACAGACTGAAACCACAATCACAGAAAACTAGCCAAACTGATCACATGGACCACAGTCTTGTCTAACTCAATGAAACTATGAGCCATGCCATGTAGGACCACAGACAGATGGGTCATTGTGGAGAGGTCTGACAGAATGTCGTCCACTGGAGAAGGGAACGGCAAACCACTTCAGTATTCTTGCCTTGAGAACCCCATGAACAGTACGAGAAGGCAAAATGATAGGATACTGAAAGAGGAACTCCCCAGATCAGCAGGTGCTCAATATGCTACTGGAGATCAATGGAGAACTCAAGAAAGAATGAAGGGATGGAACCAAAGCAAAAACAATACCCAGTTGTGGATGTGACTGGTGATAGAAGCAAGATCTGATGCTGTAAAGAGCAATATTGCATAGGAACCTGGAATGTTAGGTCCATGAATCAAGGCAAATTGGAAATGATCAAACAGGAGATGACAAGAGTGAACATTGACATTTTAGAATTCAGTGAACTAAGATGGACTGGAATGGGTGAATTTAACTCAGATGACCATTATATATCTACTTCTGTGGGCAGGAATCCCTTAGAAGAAATGGAGTAACCATCATAGTCAACAAAAGAGTCCAAAATGCAGTACTTGGATGCAATCTTAAAAACAACAGAATGATCTCTGTTTGTTTCCAAGGTAAACCATTCAATATCACAGTAATCCAAGTCTATGCCCTGACTTCAGTAATGCTGAAGAAGCTGAAGTTGAAAAGCTCTATGAAGACCCACAAGACCTTTTAGAACTAACACCCAAAAAAGATGTCCTTTTCATGACAGGGCACTGGAATGCAAAAGTAGGAAGTCAAGATACACCTGGAGTAGCAGGCAAATTTGGCCTTGGAGTATGTAATGAAGCAGGGCAAAGTCTAATAGAGTTTTGCCAGGAGAACGCACTGGTCATAGAAAACACCCTCTTCCAACAACACAAGAGAAGACTTTACACATGAACATCACCAGATGGTCAACACCAAAAAAAAAAAATGATTATATTCTTTGCAGTCGAAGATGGAGAAGCTCTATACAGTCAGCAAAAAAAAGACCAGGAGCTGACTGTGGCTCAGATCATGAATTCCTTATTGCCAAATTCAGGCTTAAATTGAAGAAAGTAGGGAAAACCACTAGACCATTCAGGTATGACCTAAATCAAATCCTTTATGATTATACAGTGGAAGTGAGAAATAGATTTAAGGGACTAGATCTGATAGACAGAATGCCTGATGAACTATGGATGGAGGTTCATCACATTGTATAGGAGACAGGGAGCAAGACCATCCCCAAGAAAAAGAAATGCAAAAAGGCAAACTGGCTGTCTGAGAAGGCCTTACAAATAGCTGTGAAAAGAAGAGAAGCGAAAAGCAATGGAGAAAAGGAAAGATATACCCATCTGAATGCAGAGTTCCAAAAAATAGCAAGGTGAGTTAAGAAAGCCTTCCTCAGTGATCAGTGCAAAGAAATAGAGAGAAAAAATAGATTGGGAAAGACTAGAGATCTCTTCAAGAAAATTAGAGATACCAAGGGAACATTGCATGCAAAGATGGGCTCAATAATGGACAGAAATTGTATGGACCTAACAGAAGAAGAAGATATTAAGAAGAGGTGGCAGGAATACACAGAAGAACTGTACAAAAAAGATTTTCATGACCCAGATAATCACGATGGTGTGATCACTTACCTAGAGCCAGACATCCTGGAATGTGAAGTCAAGTGGGCCTTAGGAAGCATCACTATGAACAAAGCTAGTGGAGGTGATGGAATTCCAATTGAGCTATTTCAAATCCTGAAAGATGATGCTGTGTAAGTGCTGCACTTAATATGCCAGCAAATTTGGAAAACTCAGCAGTGGCCACAGGACTGGAAAAGGTCAGTTTTCATTCCAATCCCAAAAAAAGGCAATGCCACAGAATCCTCAAACTACCACATAATTGCGCTTATCTCACACACTAATAAAGTAGTGCTCAAAATTCTCCAAGCCAGGCTTCAGCAATATGTGAACTGTGAACTTCCAGATGTTCAAGCTGGTTTTAGAAAAGGCAGAGGAACCAGAGATCAAATTGCCAACATCCACTGGGTCATCAAAAAAGCAAGAAAATTCCAGTAAAACATCTATTTCTGCTTTATTAACTGTGCCAAAGCCTTTGACTGTGTGGATCACAATAAACTGTGGAAAATTCTGAAAGAGATGGGAATACCAGACCACCTGACCTGCCTCTTGAGACATCTGTATGCAGGTCAGGAAGCAACAGTTAGAATTGGACATGGAACAACAGACTGGTTCCAAATAGGAAAAGGAGTACGTCAAGGCTGTATATTGTCACCCTGCTTATTTAACTTATATGCAGAGTACATCATGAGAAATACTGGGCTGGAGGAAGCACAAGCTGGAATCAAGATTGCCGGGAGAAATATCAATAACCTCAGGTATGCAGATGACACCACCCTTGTGGCAGAAGGTGAAGAACTAAAGAGCCTCTTGATGAAAGTAAAAGAGGAGAGTGAAAAAGTTGGCTTAAAGCTCAACATTCAGAAAACTAACTAAGATCATGGCATCCAGTCCCATCACTTCAAGGTAAATAGTTGGGGAAACAGTGGAAACAGTGGCTGAGTTTATTTTTGGGGGCTCCAAAATCACTGCAGATGGTGACTGCAGCCATGAAATTAAAAGACGCTTACTCCTTGGAAGGGAAGTCATGACCAGCTTAGATGCATATTAAAAGCAGAGACATTACTTTGCCAACAAAGATCCATCTAGTCAAGGCTATGGTTTTCCCAGCGGTCATGTATAGATGTGAGAGTTGGACTGTAAAGAAAGCTGAGTGGAGAAGAATTGATGCTTTTGAACTGTGGTGTTGGGGAAGACTCTTGAGAGACCCTTGGGCTGCAAGGAGATCCAACCAGTCCATCCTAAGGGAGATCAGTCCTGGGTGTTCATTGGAAGGACTGATGTTGAAGCTGAAACTCCAATACTTTGGCCACCTGATGTGAAGAGCTGACTCATTGGAAAAGGCTCTGATGCTGGGAAATTGAGGGCAGGAAGAGAAGGGGACGACAGAGGATGAGATGGTTGGATGGCATCACCGACTCAATGGCCATGGGTTTGGTGGACTCTGGGTGGACTCTGGGAGCTGGTGATGGACAGGGAGGTCTGGCGTACTGCAGTTCATGGGGTTGCAAAGAGTCAGACATGACTGAGTGACTGAACTAAACTGAACTGAACTGAGTGTGTATAAGTTACTCCCAACCTCCTAATTTCAAAGCTCTGCTTTTACATTTATTCCCTCCAAGATTTCTAAAACCGAGGTATATGGAAAATTCAGGCAACACACTGTTGTTTGCCCATCACCGAAACCTAGAAGACACTTTGTCCTAGAAGACACTAAGTAAAACTAACCTTACTGCATCTCAGAAAGGGATCTATTTCTTCTATGCCCATCAGGGGCCTTTACCAAATGGGCCATTTGAGAAATTGAAGAAGTGGAGAATATTGTCTAAAAACCACAATCTGCGAAACTCGTTCATGGGTGAGGAGAGGATGGCATAGGGAGAAAGGTCTTTTTTTTTGGCGGGGGGGTTGTTTGTTTTAAGAGGGTGGATCTTTTTTTTTTTCCCCACTTATTTTTATTAGCTGGAGGCTAATTCCTTTACAATATTGTAGTGGTTTTTGCCATACATTGACATGAATCAACCATGGATTTACATGTGTTCCCCATCCCGATCCCCCCTCCCACCTCCCTCCCCACTCCATCCCTCTGGGTCTTCCCAATGCACCAGCCCTGAGCACTTGTCTCATGCATCCAGCCTGGACTGGCGATCTGTTTCACCCTTGATAGTATATTTGTTTCAAAGCTATTCTCTCAGAACCTCCCACCCTCGCCTTCTCCCAGAGTCCAAAAGTCTGTTCTATACATCTGTGGTCTTTTTTTGTTTTGCATATAGGGTTATCATTACCATCTTTCTAAATTCCATATATATGTGTTAGTATACTGTATTGGTGTTTATCTCTCTGGCTTACTTTACTCTGTATAATGGGCTCCAGTTTCATCCATCTCCTTAGAACTGATTCAAATGTATTCTTTTTAATGGCTGAGTATATGTACCATAGCTTCCTTATCCATTCGTCTGCTATGGGCATCTAGGTTGCTTCCATGTCCTAGCTATTATAAACAGTGCTGCGATGAACACTGGGGTGCACGTGTCTCTTTCAAATCTGGTTTCCTCGGTGTGTATGCCCAGCAGTGGGATTGCTGGGTCATATGGCCGTTCTATTTCCAGTTTTTTAAGGAATCTCCACACTGTTCTCCATAGTGGCTGTACTAGTTTGCATTCCCACCAACAGTGTAAGAGGGTTCCCTTTTCTCCACACCCTCTCCAGCATTTATTGCTTGTAGACTTTTGGATAGCAGCCATCCTGACTGGCGTGTAATGGTACCTCATTGTGGTTTTGATTTGCATTTCTCTGATGATGAGTGATGTTGAGCATCTTTTCATGTGTTTGTTAGCCATCTGTATGTCTTCTTTGGAGAAATGTCTGTTTAGATCTTTGGCCCATTTTTTGATTGGGTCATTTATTTTTCTGCAATTGAGCTGCAGGAGTTGCTTGTGTATTTTTGAGATTAATCCTTTGTCTGTTGCTTTGTTTGCTATTATTTTCTCCATAGGGAGAAAAGGTCTTAACACAACCTGATTCTCCCTCATTATAAACCAGGAAATCAAAAGACAGGGCCAAGTTGCATTGACGTGAAGACAGTTGGAATTGCCGCCGTCCTTGGCTGGAAGGACTCTCGGACAGAATCACATGGAGCGTGAGCTCGCTGTGTGACTGTGCCACAGAGTTTGTCTCACTTTCCGTGTCTTATCCAAGGGTTGGGTCTTGGCTTAATGCCTTTCTTTCCATCACCAAATATGCGTCTTCCCAACATCAGGCACCCATACATTTTTTTTTTAATTGAAGTAACATTGTTTTATAACATTTTGTAAATTTCGAATATAGAATATCATGTTATACTTCTGTATACCCTAAAACATGCTTGCCACCAAAAATTTAGCTTTCATTCCTCACTGTACGGTTCATCCCATTACCCTTTTCGCCTCCCACCCCTCCCCCTGCGGTACCCACTGCTGCTCATTGTAGCTGTTCGCTTTGGTTTGGTTTGGGCCTTAAGGATATTATGCCAAGCGAAATAAGTCAAAGAAAGACAAACACTTTGATTTCACTCATATATGGACTTTTAAAAAGCTAATAAGCAAACCAAAACAAAACAAAATAAATGAGCTCCTTTTTTTTGTTGTTGTTCAGGGACTCCACCTCCGCTTTCGTGAGAACAGTGTCCGTGTCTGTCGCTTTTGAACCCGTGCTGGAATCACGGGAGGGCAGAGGCTCGCTGGGAAGCCTGTGCTGACAGCCCGGCCGCGTTTCCTAACTGACCACCCAGCCGCGCTCCCCGCACTGCGGTCCATCTGCAGCGGCTCTGAGTCGCCGCAGCCGGTTCTGAGGACAACCCGAAAGCTCAGGTGGTGAACGGAAAGTAGGGACTGGTGTTGCTGGATGAGGTTTTGTGGATTTGCCTGGGTTGGAACTCTGTCACGACATAAGGCTAAAATGAAAAATAAACTCCAGTAAATAAACACCATGGCAGATGCCTCATCTGTTTTTTAAATGTGAAAACTTTTCACAAACTAGGCCCTTGGGTTATATTGCAAAAATCGCCATCACTTCCCCACATCTGTCTAGGCACCTTTCGATGGGAAGTTGAAGTTCCTCCCAAGATGTGGAGTCTGTTTCACCGCACGTGGAGTCTGAACGTGGAGATAGGACTGGATTTGGAGGAGGAGATAAGCGAATTTACAGCAGACGGAGACTGGCACTTGAGGCCTTGCTGTCTTTCATTGGGGTTGGAACCCTGAGGTCACCATGTCGAGGAGCCCCAGCTGGCCTGCTAAAAGATGAGAGGATACGAGGAAAAAATTCGAGGTACCCTGGCATCCGGGTGCCAGTCAGCCACCTGCCAATAGCCAGACATAGGGTGAGACTGTCCTAGGCCAGCCAGCCTCCAGTCCCACCAGTAGTGATCACAGGCCACATAAGCCCAGCAAAGAACAGCAAAGACAGCCTGGAGAAGAACCACCTTTTCAGGTCACAGAATTAAGAGCTACCTAAGTGCTTGTTTTTTCAAGCAAGTAAGTTGTGGGGTAATTTGTTACATGGCAAGAGCTAACTGATACAGCACTTAACAAGTGATTGCTAATTCAGATGTCTAATAAGAGTATGAGGATGCAAAGATAATAATGTATGTTCAGAATAAGGCAAAGAGAAAATTGCTAAGTAAAACAGGAACTGGCAGAAATAAGCAAATTGTTAATTTTAGGCTGATTTTTTTCTCCCTGAATTTAGAAAAAAGATTGTTTTTTAAATAAAATAGCAGCAGAAAACAAATTCGTATTTCCAAATTTTGATTTACCTTGTACTTCGACCTACTCTGTGAATCTGCTGAGTTCATGCTGAGCCTCTTTCAAAAAAATACTCACCCATCACCTCCCCTTCCCTAACCCCTTACCCCTGGCTGCCCCTTGCCAGTGTGGACAGGACTAGCATGTTCTTGTTCAGAAAGAATTCAGGGCCCCTTGGATGACACAGGAAGGACAGGAACTGCTGCTGACCCAGAAATAGCATCAGTGGTCTCCACGTTAATATGAAGCCAGAGAGAAGCCTCTTTAGGAAAGGGATGCGCTGCTTCTGCTGCATCAGATAGAAGCCGGAGAGAGCCGTGGGCGTCTGCAGGAAGTGCTCGGAGCTGAGTGAGTGTGCATGTTCCAAACATGCTCCTATTTTTAATGTTGGCTTGGCAATATCTTTATTTTAGTCTCTTCAAAGAGTATACCTTCTCAGGAAATGGTGAGGATATAAACATAGGTTTAGCATTTGACTCCCCAAATGCAAGCTCCCTGAAGATTTAACTTCTCCAGCAGCCTGTCTGCTGCATACCCAGGGTCTGCTGCCCACGCCCAGGCAACCTATGATGTGAGGTTTTTCTGAGATTAATATATTTTACTTATTTGAAAAGACTTCCAAACTGAAGCAAAGTGAAGAAAGCTTATAAAATAGATCGATATTTTTATACATCTTAGTAACTCAGAACTATGGTTTTTTTAAGAAAAAGAAAATTTATTTTTCTCTTCAAATTAGATTTCGGTATTCTGTGTCCCTCTAGTGTGTACCAGTGAGACCCAAAATCTTTGATTATAGGATTTCCTAAAGTCTTCTCAAAGACGGAAAGACCTCGGGGAATCCCTGGTGGTCCAGTGGTTAGGACTTTGCTTTCAACGCTAGGGCCAGGGTTCAGTCTGTTGGGGAGCGTACACAAGCTCTGCAGTACAGCCAAAATAAAACTTTAAAGAAAGAAGAAGGAGAAAGAAAGGAAGACCTTGGATTTTCTGATCCAGTGGAACCTAAGATTCTATATTTTCAACAGGGTGACTCCATAGATGACCCAGTTTTGGAAATCATGCTGAGAAAATACCACTAATGGATTCAGTCATTTATTTGGCTCTCTATAGTCATAGTAAAGTGATTCTTATTTTAAAAAAACACATTTTTTACAACCCTACATTTGTGCCTACTCACTATTAGCATCTGGACTATTTTGAAGCAAAAATACCACTGTCTAGGCTGGAAAAATAAAAATCAGTATCTGTCGCAGAATGAGTTGTTTGATGCAAATGCTTTTTTCTATCTGTTTGTACCAGACACAAATGTTTGAGCTCACACATGTAGATCAATTCTTAAATGTAAATCTAACTTTTCTTTCCAATCAAAGTTATAATTTGACTTACAGTGTCATTTTAGTTTCAGGTGTGAGCACAGTGATTCATATGTGTGTGGCATATATATATATGTGTGTGTATGTATATATATATGTGTGTGTGTGTATATATATGTATATACATATTTATTCAGATACTTTTCCCATAAAGGTCATTACAAAATATTGACTATAGTTCCCTGTGGTCTACGGTAGGTCCTTGTTGGTTATCTATTTTATATCAGTATGTAGTAGTATGTATGTGTGTATATATGTGTGTGTGTATATATATGTGTGTGTGTGTGTGTGTGTGTGTGTGTGTGTATACATATTTATTCAGACACTTTTTCCGTATAGGTCATTACAAAACATTGAGTATAGTTCCCTGTGGTCTACGGTAGGTCCTTGTTGGTTGTCTATTTTATATCAGTGTGTAGTAGTATGTATCTGTGAATCCCAAACTCCTCTCCCCAACCTCCTTGCCCCCTTTAGTAACCATAAGCTTGTTTTCTATGTCTGTGAGTGTCTTTCTGCTTTGTAAATAAGTTCATTTGTGTCATGTTTTAGATTCCACATAAAAGTAGCATCATGATATTTAACTTTGATTTACTTCACTTAGTATTATAATCTCTGGGTCTTTCCATGTTACTGCAAATGACATCTTTTCATGGAAATCTAACAATTAGTGTTGCCCAATTTCCATTAGCATTCACCCCTCCTGGCTATCTCCCCAAGGAAGAAGGAAGAGCTTCAATCGACTGATGACATTTGCTGATGGGAAACTGGGCATGCGGCACCCCAGCCGTCTCTTGCTCCTTCCCCTTGAAAGTTTCCTCCATGCTGTGTGTGTTGCTTCTTGTGCCCCTCGCTTTACCTGGCCAGTGCGTCCTGTCATGTAAATCTGTGTTATCCAGGAGGTCAGTGTTATATAGCACTTGACTGCAGATAAAAGTCACACATTTCTTTATCTGTTTTAGCAGTCCTATCAGGAATATTTTGGCCTCTGCCATACCCAGGCAAGGGAAAAGAGTGTTAGGTATGGGACCCTCTTCAAATATATCAACATATCCCTGTGAAATCATTATTTTTATTATTTCTGTTTTAGAGATGAGTAACATAAGGTTCAACAGGTAAATTCTTTGCCCAAGACACTTGAGGCATCAGAGCTAATCTTGAGTCTTGCACAGTCAGTTGATTACAAATAATATACTTGAATAAGTTTACACATGGACTTAATAATGTGTCGATATTAGCTCATTAATTATAACAAATATACTACACTGTTAGATAGTAATAGGGAAACTGAGTGCAGGGTATATGGGAATTCTTTCTACTACTGTCACAGTTTTTTTTTTTTTTTTTGAGACTCTAAAGCTATTCAAAAAATAAAGTTTATTTTAAAAAAGATTACATATGAAATGAGTACACTGTAGGAAAGGATACTGTTCCTGAATTTTTTTTCTGGCTGCTAAATAAAAAAATAATAAAGCTTCTAGTTTGAATGTATCTGGATTGCCTCACTTCCAGCTCTGGCAGAGTGCCGGGGTTACGAAGGCTCTAGAAGTAGACCTTGATCCGAACCGCAGCTCTGTGACTTGCTGCCAGTTACTCTCTGAGTCTCGGCTTTCTCGCCTGTTAAAGGGACCAATACCTGATTAAGAAGAAGGCTGAAGTGTTAAGTCATACGTTAGTGGCCATACTAATGGTGCCTAAAACAGTGAGCACCCGGAACAGTGCTTGGCATGGGCTAAGTGCCCCATCCTTTGCCTCTCCACCCCATTCAGATTCAGCGTGCCTGCTGTGGACTCAAGAGTCTGCTCTTTGAATGCTCCTGAGGTGATTCCAGTGGTTTGGGAACCATTCATGAAGGCCAACCCCACTTGCAAGCATAGTACTTCACTTGATTCCCTGGATAGTCAGCAATAGCCTCCCTGACTGGATTTCGAATCTCACTCTCCCCTTGAGGTTTTCCCCCCAGTTTCTCCATGTAGTCACCATCTGGCATCATTCTCTTCACAGACCAGGGACACTTGGCAGTCCTGAGCTCAGGAAAAGTTCCCGTCAACTCTGCTTACTTCCCCTTACTTGTCTCTGTCTGTTCTCTTTCAACTCTAATTCCTGAAGAATTCCAGAGTGAGGAATTATTTCCAATGTGCTGGAATTACATTCTCGCCACATATACTAATTTTACTATTCTAACTATACAACCAGTAATTCCTTGCAAATGTATCAGAGCTATGTCATCACAGAACAAAATAATAAACGTTTGAAATCCACCAATATTCTCCTGCCTTGAATTCTACCAATATCTCGTAACTTCTCCCGGGTCCAACATGCTTAAGGAGCTTCTCCTGGCCAACTTGAAATGACTTTTTTAAACTCTTATTTTATTTTCTTTTTTTCCTTTTTATTTTGTTTTATAATTGCAGTTGTGTAAAGGTAAATAATAGTCTGAGCTCCCCTCCATTTTGTTTTTTTTCATAGAAGCTGTGGCTTCTTCTGTTACTTCCAGAAGAAGTGAAGTTGTTCACAAGTGGTTGTTCACACAGTGCCCACTGAAAAACCAACCTCCTTTTTTCTCTGATGCTTTTAGACACCTAAATTCTTTGAAAATTGCTCTCTGGGATGCATTTCTTGGAGGACAGCTACACTGAGTTCAACCATATAACACATTGAAATTCCAAGAAATCTAAGCTTAATGTCCCAAGGAATACTGAGAACTTGAACCAACCCAAACATGAAAACCCCACAAAGACCGAAGAATAAGTTCAACCTCATCTTCACTAAACAAATGAAGGCCACGCATCATCATCTCCACCATGTCTGAACACGTGGTTGGGTGATGGGTGGTACCTGGGCATCCACCTTTTATAAAGTTTCCTTCGAAAATATTCTGATTATCACTGAATTTTCAAATAGCACTTTAGGGGTCCAAATGTTGAGAAAGAAAGAGAGATGTACGAAGACATTGATGTCTCTGTTGGAAATGGACATACTTCATTGTCTTCTTTCTCTCTGTTGAGTCAGGCATTCTAAGAAGGAACTAGAGTTTGACTGCTTAGTGCTTTGGGTTTTTGAGAGGAAAAACGTTTTTATTTTATTAACTTTTTTTTTTTTTAGTTTTTTGGCCATGTGGCAAATGGGATCTTAGTTCCCGACCCGGGCCCATACTTGTGCCCCCTGCAGTGAAAGCAAGGAGTCTTAACCACTGGACCACCTGGGAAGTCCCAGAAAAACATTTTTGGAGATCATCATTAATAATTCATAAATTAAAGAACTTTACCAGGTCAAAGAAATTCAATATTCTTGTTTATATCTTACCTTTAAATTTTGTCAGTGCCTTTGAAGTGTTTGTCTACCATGAATCACTTTGAATGATTATTTTAAATGATTAATGACAGCTGAGAGCTCTGTGATGCAAAGATTGATGGTGGTACCCCAGCCCCATGTTGGTCTTCCTCAGAAGACCTCATCTGGAGGATTATGATCACTACAGAATAACTTTTAAAACAAATCATATTAGATTGTTGGCTTGGGGATATGTACACTTGCATTTAGTATCTTTTGTCTTTAATGTAGATTATTTTTTCTGAGCATGGGAGAAAAAAAGAATGATTTTAGCCTACAGCTTCTCTGTGATGATGACGAAAATTCAGAAAGAACAGTGATTTTCTCTGCTGTTGATGGCAAGGTCCCTTGCCTCAGAGTCTGAAGGAATGACAAATGAAGGGATCCTCACCCTGCCTGTGTGCTTTACAAATCAGAAATGACATTCCTTTCCTGGAGTGGGATGCTTTTTAAATGTGATTTTATGCTTTCCGAAAGCTATGGTTTCTTCATCCAATAATGTATTTTTGGAGGTCAGAATTATTTGGGGTAATTTTTTCAAATATATGTACATACACATGCACACATACACACACTCCACACTCACTTTTTAATTTGTGGATTGGAGTTATAGGATAAATTTGATTTAAAAATTAACCAAGTAGACAAAATTACTTTGGAAAGTTCATGGAGGGTAGGTAGTGATCACCAGTTTCTCTACCTCTGTTTTTGTATTAGCATGAATCTTAGAAAAGGCAAAGAAGGAATCAGAATAGACACTGTGGGCAAGAATTTAAGTGAAAAAGAAAGATATGGATTGTTACGTTATCTTTATTTTCAGTATGCTGCTGCTACATAGGTATGGTGTATTTCATCAGCATCATTTGATGATTCATATTAACTCATAAATAAGACATTGCTTTTTTGAACCATTGTTGAAGTCTTATTTCCTATAGAGATTAAAAAGTTAAGGAAGACACTTTTTTCTACAAGGTAAGAAATGTATATAAAACCTGGTAAATTAATTTATTATTACCCTTTATATAGATTTTGTTTATCCTCTCCATTTTTATCCTTAGTCTGGGTGGTAGACCATGATAATTGAAACACATTTTAAAATACTTAAATGATTCATTTCTGGCTAAGAGAAAACTAACTCAAAATTAAACATAATCTTATATTGATTTATTTTCAAAAAGCAAAAAATCTACAGAGCTATATCAAATTTATAAGTATATATTAAACACAAAATATTGTTTTGGGATCTACTGAGTTGAATTTATAAAATACAATTTATTTCATCTTAAATTTCAAATTAATGCTGTGAAAGTAGAAACCTAGGAACTTTTGTATGGTAAAGTAACAATTGTATGAAACTGATTCTAAATAATACATAAGAGGGACTTCCCTGGTGGTCCAGTATCTAAAACTTCAGGTTACCAATGCAGGAGGCCTGGGGTTCAATTACTGGTCAGGGAACTAGATACCATATGCAGCAACTGAAGATCCCACATGCTACAACAAAGACCCAATGCAGCCAAATAAATAAATAGTAAATAACTTTAAAATATACTATGTAAGAAACCAGAAAAGTCTACTTGAGTTGGAAGAGTTAGGTCACAGGTCAAAGGGTACGAGAATTAAATAATACTACTGTTTGCTCAGTTTGAAAAATTAGAATTTTTTTGTAAAACTGCTTGTCACTGACATCCCTGTTCTTAAGAATTAGTCATTTATCCTTCAGATTCTTCCTGATACAACTTTGAACTCCATCTAAGGGATATCATGTCTCAGCAACTTTTAGCCCAAGACGTTGAGTCCAAAAATGCCAACTAAACTCAAAATGTATTTGCATATTAAGTTTCCCTGTATTCATGGAGCCAAATAAAGTTAGCTACAGTGTGCTTTCTCAGTCACAAACATAATGGTGATACACTGCTTAAAAACCTTTCAGGGAAGTCAGTGATCTGGCCCACACTTTATTCTTATTCCTGATACTCTGCTATGTGCAGCTGATTCAGCTTCTCCTTGTATCCCCAAATACCATGTTTAATCATGTCTCTCTGCCATAATTCTAGTACTCTTTCTGCCCTGATACTCTTCTGTTTCTCAACACGATAAGCTATTTTTCATTCTTCAAGACACGGCTTACATTTAATGCCTGTAAGAAGTCTTCTTGACCATCCAGTTCTTCCTGTTAGGCACAGCATTTACATATATCTCTCCCACTGGATCATGAGTCTTTCCCAGCAGACTGTGAGCTGCTCACAGTAATAATAATGTTGATATTCCCACCCCTTTCACTGTGACATATACTATAGCCTAGCACAAGGTCTGGCATAATACATCTCTAACGGATGAGGGAATGCTAAATCAATGTGCTCCCTGTTGCTTTAAAGTGCAACTAAAGAAGATATTTGTGCAATTAGGCAAGAAGCAAAAAACCTATACAATTACCAAAAAAAGCAACACGTAATTTATACAAGTTAGAAAAATATTACTCAGAGAATAAAAATTGGGAACCTAAATATTTATGGTAAGTACAGAAATTAAATGTAAATCACTGGGAATTTGTATAGGAGACAGTGCGTAGAGGCGACGCAGCAACCCAGTCCTGTTTTATATGTGCTGACCTCATTTTGATATCCATTATGGCTTTGTTCCGTACCGGTGGTTTTTCTATGTGTTGGGGTATTTCAGTGGCCCAACCTTTTACATATGTAATCACAATACATTGTTTAAAAAAAATCCTTATATCATATTAGCAAAAGAGGGACTTCCCTGGTGGTCCAGTGCCTAAGACTCTGCACTTCCACTGTGGAGGGCCTGGGTTCAATCCCTGGTCAGGGAACTAGATTCCACATGCCACAACTTGGAGTTCACATGCCACAGCTGAAGATCCTGAATGCTGCAACTAAGAACTGGCAGTCAAATACATAAAAATAAACATTAAAAAAATTTTTTTTAAAAATCAACAGGATTTGAAGCAGCTTATACAATATAGTTGGGAAATCCTCTTTAAGAAAAATACAAAATTCACAAACATAAGTTATATATGAAAGCAAATATCTATTTAGAACAAGATTAAAAATCACAAGAAATTACAATTTTGTTGACAAATACCACAAATATCACAAAACTCAGAAAAATAATATGTTTTCATTAATTAATTGCCGTGTAGCTTTTCCCCTACATTTTTGGCTGAATGCTTATTGATTGTTCTATCTGGTGATAGTCTTGTTCTATCACTTTCTATAGAAAAAAGTGGAAAAATAATTATATTTTTGGCATGTTTTTCCTAGTCAACCTGCATCCTTCCAGTGCTGGTCATCTAGGGACATGTTCTTATGGTGAGGAACCTCTGGCTTTCTGCCTTTTTGTTGTGCTGAAAAGTCAGAACAATGGGCAATTCTAGTATTTCTGGAAGCCATTTCTACTGCAGAGAGACTAGCCATGGTTTCCCTACACACAGAAGTGATGAGACTTACAAAAACGTATCCCAAACACCATGTATTACCAACTATATCTTCCTCACTCAAGTTCCCAGAAAACCTGCAGCCACTACTATTAACCAGTTAGTCATGGGGGAAGGTGTGACAAGAGGAGAAGTTAGAACAGAAAGACATCTTGGTCTCAGCCAGTTATGGGGAAAACCTCTACCTTTTACAAATGTTACAAAATCCACTGGACCATGTGAATGCATTAGAAGGGTTTCTCCCAGTGCCTTGGAAGGGGCTGTTCAGGGGAAGGCCCCAAGACTAAAACTTGCCTCTTACCTAATGCCAGTGAAAGAGAAGAATCACTTATTCTGTGACCCTCATATGGAAGTGAGACTAACAAAGGCTGCTGGTAAAAAATGTAGTCAGAAGGACTTCCCGGGTGGTCCAGTGGCCAAGACTCTGAGCTTCCAACGTCGGGGCCTGGGTTTGATCCCTGACCAGAGAATTAGATCTCACATGCCACAACTAAAAGTTCGCCTGCTGCAGCTAAAGGGACCGCATGCCTCAACAGATCCTGCCTGCTATAGCAGATCCCGTGTGCTGTAACTAGGACCTGGCACAGTCAAATAAATAAAATTAAAAAAAAAAAAAAGAATGTAGTTAAAACTCAAAGGTCTATTTTGTGTTATTAAGAAGATAGCCCAGTCTAATTCCCAGTAGATGTGCAGAGGAAGAGAGTGAGTAATGGAAGGAACATTGATTTGCACAAAAATATGACTTCCAAGCCTTATGGATTCTGGAGAGAAAGGTGACTTATAAATTAGGAAATGGTTGGAAAAATATTTTCTCCTTCCTACTGGTTTATATAGTTTTGGTTTAGGAGTCATAAACTGGTAAAACATAGGTCATATTTAACCTGAAAACAGCTTTTATTTGCTCCAGAGATGTCTTAATTTAAAAAAAAAAAGTGAGCCAATGGAACAAAAATGACTTCAAAATACAGCATTCTGGCCACACTGACTTCATCTCTCTATGCCCAGGCTGGGCAAGGATTGCCCCTTTTAGATCCGGTGGCTGATCCCCAGCGTGCACAGTCCTCACTGCTGATACAGCCACACAAATGCTCTTATTTTGGTCCACTTTAGTTCTGGCTTAGGCTGACTGTTCTATCTTTATCCTTCAGGGTGTTTGATCCAACCAGCTTGCACCTCACACTTGTGAAGAGACTGGGAAGGACCCAATTTTATTTGGAGTGGCTAGGCATGTTGGAGATGGGATCACAAGGCTAGGAGAGGCTGTTCTGTGGAGGGGGACACCGGTGACCACACTGATTCTACTGGCGATGGGCCACCTCGCAGGACGTTATCCCAGACCGCACGAATCAGACTCAGGCAACCTGACCGCTGACCGGAAAGAAAACAGGTCCTGTTGGGGTGGGAATGTGCGGTGCCAATAACTGGATTTGGGCTGTGGAGTTTTATAAAGGCAGGGGAGATCTACACAGGGAAACCTAGAAAGAGGAGAGGCTTTGGGAGAAAGATGGAAATTTGAAGACAAAAGAAGCAATTTAGAACAGTGGGGAAATCAAACAGGATCAGGTGAACGTTTTAAATGATCAAATCAGAATGGTAAAATTTTACATGATTTTAATTCGTTTTAAAGTTTATTTATTATTATTATTTTGCCATACCACGTGGCTTGTGGGATCTTAGTTCTCTGGCCAGGGATGGAACCCGTGCCCCCTATATTGAAACTGCAAGAGTCTAAACTGCTGAACTCCCATGATTCTAATTTAATTTTTAATTAAATCTTTTAAACTAATCTGCATGATTTTAATCTTTTAATTTGTCTATATTTTCTACATGATCATTTTAATCCACATGATCAATCTTTAATCTACATGATCTTAATTTTTAATTTACTTATATTTTCTAATTTTTTGAAATGCATGTGTATCATCTCATTTTTATAAGTAGAAGAAATTTTTAAAAGATGAAGAGTTTTTAATTGAGATGATGATTATTTAAAAAAGTAAATAAAAATCCGAATTGGCCATCAACAGGGTATTGGAAAAATGTATGAGAGTGAAAAATATTCTCACTCTTGGAAAAACAAATTAAAGAAAAAAAAGATCTCAGGTTAAAAAAAATTGATAAAGAAAAAATATTACAAAGAAAAGGACAACTAGATGCAGCTTAAGAATATCATCAAATGAAAAGGCATTTAAAGTGTCTATGATAATAATTACACTGTTTAAAATTACTTACTTTTAGAAAAATTTCTAACTTTTTACAACTTACAAGAAAATAGTCACAGATGTTAAATTAATGAATTAAATGTTAACAAATTAATTTTGATAATAAATGAATGTTAAATTAATAAACACAAAAATTAATAAATTAAACAATACAAATTATTATGGATTCTAGATATGTATATTTTATAAAGAGATTTATCCTGACTTCTCAACATCAGCCAGTTTTTCAATCACTGTCAAAAATAGAAAAAGGAATCAAAGTTAAAGAGAGAAAAAGGAAGTTATTAGTCAGAGATGAATAATTGTTCAGGGAAATGAACTCCTCTGAAGGAATATTTTGAAGGTAATTCTTAGTATCAGAATTTTAAGTTGCTAAAAGTTCACCAGGCCAGGCGGAGAAGTTGACCACCGGCCAGGCGTTGTTTCATCTCTTCGTGTGGTCATACAACAAATCTTTTTTTTTTTTCTCTTCGTTGGGTGTGCTGGGTGCACAGGCCTGTCTCCAGGCTCCACAAGCGGAAGCTCTGCTCGAACTGCGGGGCTGCGGGCCGACTTCCCACTGGGGCGCCTCTCCGGTTGCAGAGCGGCGGCTGCAGGCACGAGGCTCCGCGGCACTCAGGCCTCGTTGCTCCGGGGCCTGTGAAACCTTCCCGAACCAGGATAGAACTTGAGTCCTTGCAACGGCCAGCAGATTCTTAATCATTGGATCGCCAGGGAAGTCCAAAAGTTTCACAGACTTTTAATGTGTGAAGGACAGAAAAGAGGTAATAAGCCTTAAATTAGGAAAGAGTATTCAACATAAATGTTGCTGTGCCTTTTTATGTAGGAAAAAAAAAAGGAAGGAAGGAAGGAAAGGAATTGTATTCCTTACAGTTGCCTTGCTTGAGAGGTTTGTGTTTCTCATCCAGCATTTTGTAGTTGATGATTATGAGGTTCAGAGAAAGTAAGTAAATCACTGGAAGGTAACCCAGGGCAGTCCTGGAGTGGCTTTGAAACCAGTGTTCTTTTCCAAGCAAACAGCTCTTAAGTGTCAGTCATTCAGGCATCAGTTTCAGACACTGTCATACCTGAACACCGTAATAATAAGCATATTAACTTGTCAATTCAATTTAAAAATTTTAAATAATTACTTTAAAAGAAAATTATATTACTACTATAAATGGAATCTAGTATCACTGATACTAGATACTATAGATACTCTTCCAACAACACAAGAGAAGACTACACATGGATATCACCAGATGGTCAACACCAAAATCAGATTGATTATATTCTTTGCAGCCAAAGATGGAGAAGCTCTATACAGTCAGCAAAAACAAGACCAGGAGCTGACTGTGGCTCAGATCATGAATTCCTTATTGCCAAATTCAGATTTAAATTGAAGAAAGTAGGGAAAACCACTAGACCATTCAGGTATGACTTAAATCTCTTACAATTATACAGTGGAAGTGAGAAATAGATTTAAGGGACTAGATCTGATAGAGAGCCTGATGAGCTATGGACGGAGGTTCGTGACACTGTACAGGGGACAGGGAGCAAGGCCATCCCCGAGAAGAAGAAATGCAAGAAGCCAAAATGGCTGTCTGAGGAGGCCTTACAAATAGCTGTGAAAAGAAGAGAAGCGAAAAGCAATGGAGAAAAGGAAAGATATACCCATCTGAATGCAGAGTTCCAAAAAATAGCAAGGTGAGTTAAGAAAGCCTTCCTCAGTGATCAGTGCAAAGAAATAGAGAGGAAAAAATAGAATGGGAAAGACTAGAAGAGATCTTCAAGAAAATTAGAGATACCAAGGGAACATTGAATGCAAAGATGGGCTCAATAATGGACAGAAATTGTATGGACCTAACAGAAGAAGAAGATATTAAGAAGAGGTGGCAAGAATACACAGAAGAACTGTACAAAAAAGATTTTCATGACCCAGATAATCACGATGGTGTGATCACTTACCTAGAGTCAGACATCCTGAAATGTGAAGTCAAGTGGGCCTTGGGAAGCATCACTATGAACAAAGCTAGTGGAGGTGATGGAATTCCAGTTGAGCTATTTCAAATCCTAAAAGATTATACTGTGAAAGTGCTGCACTGAATATGCCAACAAATTTGGAAAACTCAGCAGTGGCCACAGGACTGGAAAAGGTCAGTTTTCATTCCAATCCCAAAGAAAGGCAATCTGAAAGAATGCTCAAACTACCACACAGTTGCACTCATCTCACACACTAGTAAAGTGATGCTCAAAATTCTCCTAGCCAGGCTTCAACAGTACGTGAACCATGAACTTCCAGATGTTCAAGCTGGTTTTAGGAAAGGCAGAGGAATCAGAGATCAAATTGCCAACATCCGCTGGGTCATCAAAAAAGCAAGAGAGTTCCAGAAAAACATCTATTTCTGCTTTATTGACTATGCCAAAGCCTTTGACTGTGTGGATCACAATAAACTGTGGAAAATTCTAAAAGAGATGGGAATACCAGACCACCTGACCTGCCTCTTGAGAAACCTGTATGCAGGTCAGGAAGCAACAGTTAGAACTAGACATGGAACAACAGGCTGGTTCCAAATAGGAAATGGAGTATGTCAAGGCTGTATATTGTCACCCTGCTTATTTAACTTACATGCAGAGTACATCATGAGAAACACTGGACTGGATGAAGCACAAGCTGGAATCAAGATTGCCGGGAGAAATATCAGTAGCCTCAGATATGCAGATCACATCACCCTTATGACAGAAAGTGAAGAAGAACTAAAGAGCCTCTTGAAAGTGAAAGAGGTGAGTGAGAAAGTTGGCTTAAAGCTCAACACTCGGAAAACTAAGATCATGGCATCTGGTCCCATCAGGATCCAAAATCACTGCAGATGGTGACTGCAGCCATGAAATTAAAAGATGCTTACTCCTTGGAAGAAAAGTTATGACCAACCTAGATAGCATATTAAAAAGCAGAGACATTACTTTGCCAACAAAGTTCTGTCTAATCAAGGCTCGCTTTTCTAGTAGTCATGCATGGATGTGAGAGTTGGACTATAAAGAAAGCTGAGTGCCAAAGAATTGATGCTTTTCAACTGTGGTTTGGAGAGAACTCTTGAGAGTCCCTTGGACTGCAGGAGGTCCAATCGGTCCATCCTAAAGGAGATCAGTCCTGGGTGCTCATTGGAAGGACTGATGTTGAAGCTGAAACTCCCAATACTTTGACCACTTGATGCGAAGAACTGACTCATTTGAAAAGACCCTGATGCTGGGAAAGATTGAGGGCAGGAGGAGAAGGGGATGATAGAGGATGAGATGGTTGGATGGACTCACTGACTCAATGGACGTGAGTTTGGGTAAACTCCAGGGGTTCGTGATGGACAGGGAGGCCTGGTGTGCTGTGGTCCATGGGGTTGCACAGAGTCGGACACGGCTGAGCAACTGAATTGAACTGAGTATCAGTGGTCATGAACAGAAGGTATAAAAATCTCCATCAAAAATGCTTATTTTTCAGTTCATCCTGAACCTGTTTCCACCTCATTGTGATTTCAAAATTTCTTTCTGTCTTGGGTGGCCCTATGGGGTCTTGGTCAGTCCCTATTTCCTACCCTGCCCCAGTCTTTCTAAGAACTGAAGGCTGAGATGTAGTCGTGGCCAAGTGGTTAAGGCGATGGACTAGAACTGAAGGCTGCACATCAAATAAATATGAGTGCCATCTGTCTCCAAGCTTGTCCTGAGAAGCCCTCCCTGCCATACCTTCAGGACTGTACTATTCATTTTCTTCTGTACAGTCAATCAGCAATTCATACTCTGGGAAACTCTGAACCAAACTGCTTCCTATCCTTCTTTTCTACCAAAAAAAAAGTACCAAGCACAAATACTGCTGAGGGATCAAAATATACAAATAGAGAGTGCAGTTCTAAGGCATACAAATTGCCCTGGTCATTCAGTAATGACTTTGGAAAAACACAAAGGGCTAATGTATCCTTTTTAGTAGATAACATTTCTCTTTTAATGTTCTCCTTGGCGACGTTTATTTATTTTTAGAGTTTTGTGGCTAACAGACTAGACTGGGGCATGATCGATCTATTCATTTATGCTCTCTTTAGTGTTGAAAGCAGTTGTTACCGCTGAATCAATTCTGTCCTGAACCAGACTAGCAGTTATGACCACCAATACAAATGGGCTAGTGGTGCCTTGGGCTTGTATCCTGTAGGCAGTCATCATCTCTCCCTGGTTCATTCAGAATGTGAGACGAAACATTCTCTGTAGCTGCGATGAATTTTCTTTGAAACTTAAGTGGTTAAATGTTGATTTCCTGAATGCTTCTTCAGATGATGGCAATCTGGTTGTTATGTGTAGCCTATTCCTTTTGGGTATGCAAAAGGAATTCCTTAATTCCTGTTCTGTGTGTACTTATCGAAGAGTTAGAGTGTATCCCGGTAGAATCTACCCTTCAGGACAGCCAAGATTCCAAGTTTCTTGTGTTTTGCTTAGCATCTATTCTCTGTTTTCCTTATGTGGAATCTTGTTAGGTTAAATTAAAAACAAAAATCCTTTACCATTAAAAATTAACAAAGCAAGGAGAACAAGGCTCTAAGTAAAATAAGCCTCCAATACATAGGGAGCCCTCACCCTATGTATGTTATCCTTTCTCAAAGTACAGACATTGATTGTTTGGAGGAAAACTGTAGGGGAGGGAAAATAATCTCTTCACTCCTAGGTTCTCTAATTAGAGCCATGTAAATTAGACTGACAAACATTAACAAGAGGAAAGCTTATTAAATTATTTAATATAAGTTTTGCATGACATGGTAGCCTTATAAGGAAATGAAGACCTGGGAAACAGTTAAGTCTGAGTATTTTTAAACTAGGTTTGATGTGCAATGGAAAGTCATGTAGAATTATGATAGAACAAAAAAAAAAAAAAGCTAAGGGTATGAGCTAAGGGTAGTAAAGTAGGGAAACTTAGCGAGGCTAACCACCACTATCATGGTGGTTTATTTTTTTTTAATCTCAATTCTTAATGACAACAGCAGACTAAAGCCTTCAAAGGCAGGAGGTGGTTTTCCCTAGTCATTTTTTGGGTATAGCTTTCTGAAGTAAGAATTATTTCACAGAGGCATGACCTTTGCTTGCTTATAAGGCATGATCTTTGCTTCTGAACTGAAGGTTAAGATCCTATTAGTCTTTGTCTTCTCCAAATTAATAATGCAGAGGTTAAAAGCAATGACATCATTTCAACTCAATTTCCATTTTTATTATAGTAAAACTGTTTTACATACTTTCCAGGGGAATTTTTAAACAAGATTTCCACTGAAAGAAAAAGAAGTGGGAGAATACTTAGAAGGTACTTCTTGATCAGCAAAAGGCACATTTATGCCTCTTATATATTTTTGTTTTTTCTAATGAATTGATTGTCAAATTACATACAATGAAATATCAGTGCATAATAGTATTGCTGACTAATGATCACAAAGCCTACTTTCAGAGGTTTTTCTTACTAACTGGCCCATTAAGCCAGGACTATTGCCTGGCTAGGCAATGCCACCATGCATTTACATTTCGTGGCTCTAATCATAATTAATTATTTGTGTTATTCTTTATATAATCTCTTCTTTCCCTATTCAACTGTGAGCTTCCTGAGGAAATTTCAGTCGTGTTCACCTCTCTGTTTTGCATCCCAGGTGTGACCATAGCCCCCTAAACATAATAGGCTTCATGGATACCTTATATTTACATAAATATAATCATATGCTGAATAAACAGATAATAGCACTGAACACACGAGGTAATTCATTGTGCTAGTTTAGCAACGACTTGGCCAAGTTTCTTGGCACTGAAGACCCAAGTGAAAACATATTGGGCTTTTGTTCTAACTGCAAATAACATGTACACGAAGAGACACTTTTCTTTCAACTGAACCCAAAGGCACCAAGGAACAGAAATGACCACATTTGTGATTTTGCAGAACAACCAAATACTTTCCCAATGTGCTATTTGACAGATGCTCTCTAAAAGTTTACGTTTGACTAGTGAGAATGTTTTTGTAGGTAGCAGCTTACACAGCCCAGAGTACAGTTTGGTGTTTGATTGCTCAGACTTTGGAGTCAGAAGGACCTGGCTGTGCACTCTGGGTCTACTCCACAGAAGCCGGGTGATCTGGGCAACATAGTCCCTCTGAGCCTCGGTTTCCATAGGGTAACACTGATCTCTACTCTTCAATGCGTTGTGTGAATTAAGTGAGAGAACTTATGTACTCCTTCAGACAAAGTAAATACTCAATAAATGAGAGCTAGTATTATTAGCTTACAGTACTGAAGCAAAACTAGGGGAAAATCTAAAAAAAAAATTAATAATGGCCCTTCCTTCCCTGGCAGTCCAGGGGTTAAGATTCTGTGCTTCCACTCCAGGGCGTGTGCATTCGATCCCTGGGGTACCAACATCCCACATGCCCTGTGACGAGGCCAAAACACAAACAAGCAAAAATTAATAGTGATCATAACGATAAAAGTTCCTTACAATCTCAGAGGCTTAAGGAAGTATTATGAAGTAACATCTCAATCAATTCTTGAGTGAATTTTTCCCACAACAGGTAAGGGAAATGAAGCTATTTTATATGAATGAATAAAGGGAGTCATCTTATAGATACCAGGTAGTAGAGAGCAAATTTGTTCTGCTAAGGAAGAAAAGATACCAAGCTTTGGGATTCTGACCCAGGCAGAATTTCCACTCAGTTGATTGGAAGTGCAGATGGCAAGGGTGAGTGTAAATATAATCAAATTCTTTTATCAAAAATTTAATTAAGTACCTGATTGAGGCTCCCAAGGTCTATACCACATACAGAGAAAGGGCAGCAGAACACTATGTCATCCTGGACTGCGGGGACAGTCAGGTGAAAGGGGCGCATCCCAAGCTGCTGAGTGAATTGAGGTACCTTTGGAGCCTGCTTATGTTGTTCTGTTAAAATGTTGCAAATTGCCACAACTGTATAGGTATAATTCTTTGACTTTGGGAGTAAAGACCACTAAGACCTTTAACATCAACTAGACAATTGGCCTGATTAATTCTTAGATTTTTTTCTGCATGAAACAGGAATATCAACAACACAGAGTTCTCACCCTCCTATTTTCTATAGCAGGAAAACATTTATTCCATTCACCTATTAATCATCAAAATGAAATGGGTCTGTGACATAGCTTTTCTTTCTAGCTGTATTCCTAACATGATGGAGTAAAGCATTATAGTGATAATATGAGAATAAATGTTTCTGAAATTTATAACCAGACAATGGAAGAAAGCTGATGTAGTTCAAAACACTAATTGATCCATGATTTAGGCGTGAGAACAGGTCATACTTTGATTCCATCTAGGCCTTACCTATATGTTTCATTAGAGTAAATACTTAAGCAATTTCATTTCCTATCTTGCATTTAGGGCAGGAAATCTAAAAAATTATAATAAAGTGAGCGAAGGGCGCTCAGTCATGTCCAAGACTTTGCAACCACAGGGACTGTAGCCCACCAGGTTCCTCTGTCCATGGGATTCTCCAGGCAAGAATACTGGAGTGGGTTGCCATTCCCTTCTGCAGGGGATCTTCCCAACGCAGGGATCGCACCCGGATCTCCTGCTTGGCAGGTAGTTTCTTTACTGTCTGAGCCAGCAGGGCAGCCCTCCTGATTAGATTATCTAGAGCAGGGCTCCTCACCCTCCAGAATCTAATGCCTGATGACCTGAGGTGAAGCTGATGTAATAATGAAAGAAATAAAGTACACAATAAATGTAATGCCCTTGGATCTTCCCAAAAGCATGCCACCCCACCCCCCCACCCCAGTCTGTGGGAAAATTGTCTCCCACGAAACTGGTCCCTGATGCCAAAAATGTCGGGGACTGCTGATCTCCGGCTCTTCAGTCTCACTTGGTAATCAAGTGTGGCTATCTAAATTGAAATGAATTAAAAGTAAGCAAAATTAAAATATCAGAAAGAGTCCCTTGGACAGCAAGGAGATCAAACCAGTCAATCCTAAAAGAAATCAACCCTGAATATTCATTGGAAGGACTGATGCTGAAGCTGGAGCTCCAATACTTTGGCCACCTCATGCGAAGAGACAACTTATTGGAAAAAACCCTGATGCTGGGAAAGACTGAAGGCAAGAGGAGAAGGGGACGACGGAGGATGAGATGGTTAGATAACATCACTGACTCGATGGACATGAGTTTGAGTAAACTCTGGGAGTTGGTGATGGACAGGGAGGCCTGGCATGCTGCAGTCCATGGGTTAGCAAAGAGTTGAACACAACTGAGCGACCAAACAGCAACAAAAATATCAGTTCCTCAATCACAGAAGCCTCATTTCAGGTGCTCAAGAGCCATTATGTGGCTGCCATATTAATCAAAGAAGATATTGAATGCGTCAGTCATTGCTGAAGGTGGACAGAACTGGACAGTTCTATTCTAGAATCACTAAAATTACTGGCTGTTTATTTGGGATGGCTCCTAGGACCTTACAAAATTCCAACATCATTCTAAGCTGGTAGAATTGAGGAAGGTGATTTGTCCAACTATGGATGGAAATGTCCACTTGTAATTCCTCTTGTAAATGTCATGCCCTAAGTAATTCTGTCCTGACATCTAAGAACAATTTCTCATTCCAATTGTAATGCGATGTTACTCGGTCTCTACTAAACAAAGATTTTCTCATTAAATCTACACAGGAGTTCTATGAGAAGGGTATTGCTATTTTCAAAATGCAGGTGGAGAAAGTAAAGCTCAGAGTGATGAATCTACTTGTCCCAAGTTATTCAGCTGGTAAGGGGACAATAGGAACTTAAGCCCTATGCTGTCCTAATTGCAGAGTGCTGTGTGCTCTTCACCACCCTCTCAAGTCTATCAGAGAAAACTGAAATAGTGCTTTTTGTATACGAGACCCTTTAGATCTTGAGATCCTTTAGATCTTTAGATCTTTGAGCCAGACTCTCACACAGAATCGCTGTGCCACCTTGAGCAAACATTTAACCGCTCCATGCCTGGGTCCCTCATCTGGAGAGTGGGCGTGATGACAGTAGTGACCTCAGCGGGCTGAGAAAGGTCGGTGAGCGCGTGTGAAGCGCATGCAGCGGCGCCTGCCCCTGCGAAGAGTAAGTGAAGTGTGTGCTGTTATGATGTCATGCAGTGTTTTTGGTTTTTAAAGAGACTGAGAAACAGCTTTTGGTAATTTCAGTTGCTAATTATTTATAGCAAGTGAAAAACGCTTTTTAAACAGTATGTTTTTCAAGATATCAAACAAAGGAGACTGAAAGACCAATGTTCCTTCATCTCCACCCCCAGAAGTTGGCTGACTTCAGCCAACCTGCTGAGGTATCACGAAAGGAGGAGCGTCTCCAAAAGCCTGTGCGCAGCAGCAAAACGTCCTCAGAGTGCAAAAGGTTTAGCCAAAGCTTAGACAGAGTCTGTTTTCACTCACCTTTTTCTTTTTTTCCCCCGAGAATGTAAGAAAGGGACATAGGATTCAGAACGTTGGGTGGAAAGAATTTTATCAGAAAGGGACCATGTAAGGAGTGCCGTCAAGTGCAGACCTTACTTAGGGTCATTCATCTTGCATTTCTGAACCGAGAGAACTCTAGGAGAGCCTTTCTTGTTGGCACCTGGCAAGAAGAATTCAGAGTTTGTAAACAGAAAACCTGATGAAAGGTTTCTGGGGCAGTATTTTTCGTGAACTGAGCAGAAAAACAGAATGTCAGAGCTGGGCAGCACTCTACTATCTGGGACGGAATATTCTGAGTTTTCTGGAAGAAACCATGCCGGCCGGCGCACAGTTCTGGAGGTGATGGCCCCACGCTGCGCAGACACAGGCCTCATCCACAGCCCCAGCCTCGGGGAGCGGCTTCCCATGCGGCGCTGGTGGTCAAGAACCCACCTGCCAAGGCAGAAGACACAAGAGATGCGGGTTCGATCCCCAGGTCGGGAAGATTCCATGGAGGAGGGCATGGCAACTCACTCCAATATTCTTGCCTGGAGAATCCCTTGGACAGAGGAGCCTGGTGGGATACAGTCCTTAGGGTCACAACGAGTTGGATACTCGTTCCCAGCATGCTCGCTCGCAGCTTCAGGGAAGAGGGTTCTGAAACAAATCAAGTTCCAATAGCAGAAAAACAAACACCAAAAAATTCCCCAAACACACACAGCAAAATAAATAGCCAGGCCTCATCATTTCATTCTCCTTAGAAGTTCTCTCTTGGTGACCTTCTGGAGTCAATTACATTGCGCAACTCTTAGAATAGTTCTAAGAAAAGAGGGTGCTGGTGGATTTTTGGCCCCAGAAGAAATGGAATAGCCCCTCACAGTAGGCCAGAGGAGCAGAGGGAGAAGTTCAGAAAGTGGCACTCTTGGGAAATCTACAGTAGCATTTCATTTTCCATTAGGGCTAGTTCTCCTCAAGGCATCCCTTCTGCAGGCCTAGGTGTTGAATAGGAAGACGGCATTAAAGCTACAGCCAGAGGAACTGAAACCACAGCCTCATTTAAATAAGTGAGAGTAAATTTAGGGACAAAAACATTTCCTCCTTATTGCTTTCTGTTTTCTCCAAAACTCATTATTTTACAAAATTAGGATTATTTCTACTTAATTCTTCTCAATTGATCAGTATTCTGTGTATAAAAGAAAACATAATGAGCTTCTAAATGCTTCCCTGGAAGCTCAGCTGGTAAAGAATCTGCCTGCAATGCAGGAGACCCCGGTTTGATTTCTGGGTTAGGAAGATCCCCTGGAGAAGTTTCCCTTTCCGATACCCACTCCAGTATTCTGGCCTGGAGAATCCCTTGGACAGAGGAGCCTGGCGGGCTACAGTCCATAGGGTTGCAAAGAGTCAGACATGACTAAGCGCAGCACAAATGCTGACACGTGCCAGGTACCGTGCAAGCTACTGAAGCGCGATTTCATCTTGTCTCCACAAGCCTTGAGCGAGATTGATAGAAAGTGTCAGAACCACGATCACAAACCCACAGCTCCCCACCCTTTCACCAGGACACTGTTCTGTCTCATGCAGGTGTGTGAGGTCCATTGAAGAAAATCGCATCTGTCACCCCCTCCCCACCCCTTATCAGCCACAGTGAGACCCTCAATTATAATGAATAGAAAGTTAGCTTGTGAAGATTTTCCTTTTGAACTGTTTGTCAGCATGGGGTCCCTCGCTATCATTTTCAGTTCAAATGGAACTCACACCCCTGTCACACACACACACACACACACACACACACACCCTTTGATGATGATCTCCATCTAAAATTCCTTGAAAGAGAATAGCAACTCCTACACAAACAGATGCCTACAGAAGGGTGAATGGAGGTGGGAAGGACCAGTCTCATGTTTTCTATTTTCTTCATTTTACTTCCCCCTACATCCCACTGAAGCTAATATGGTTGTTTCAGGCTTTCCACGGGAATATAACTTTATGCTAAATGCCAAATGTAACTTTTCCCATAGTCTAGACCAGATGTTAGCAAACTTTTTCTGTAAATGGCCATACAGTAAACAGTTCAGGCTTTGCACAGTTTGTCTCTTTTGCGCCTGTTTAACTCTTCCATTATAGGGAAAACAACCATAGACAATATGCAAACTCATATACTTGGCTGTATTCCATTACCCCCTGGGGTATGTCCTCATCTACACTGTTGAAGACCCTTCCCACCAAGTCAATGAGAATGTGGAGAAGGCAAATGTCTTCAAATCCACCCCTGGAAGTGGCACGTGACACTTCTGTTCGGATTCTATTGGCAAGAACTTGATAACACAGTCATAATTCCATGTTCAGGGCCTGAGGAAGTTAGTCTAGGATAACAGCCATGGTCCCTGGAGGGAAACAAGACTGGATTTTTGAAAGGAAGAGCCTCCACTAAGGGGTATTCTCCTCCCAGACCAACTGGGCTGTGAGTGTGGAAATCATTCTTCTAATACCAACTTCATTATCCTATATAATGACTGTAACAGTCCTATGGGATCAAAATTATTTCCATTTTACAGATAAAGAAATTGAGACATTATGTAACTTTCATAGAATATTGTTCCTTGTTATAGTACATTTTTCCTTTTTTGTGTTTATTTGTGATATGTCCTCAACTAGATCATAAAATCATGTCTCCAGTATTAACAGAATAGAACTTTGTTAACTGAATAAGCAAATGAATGATTAACTTATGTTTATGTGCTGATGCTTGAAACTAAGAGAAACAGACTTCTTGCTTCATAAGTAAATTATTTTGATTTTTTTTTTTTTTTTTGGCTGTGCCACACAGCATGTTCCCCAACCAAGATTCAAACATACACCCCTTTCGACGGGAGCACATAGTTTTAACTACTGGACCACCAGGGAATTGCCTAAATTATTTTGGTAAAAACAAATGTTTTAAAATTCAGGTACTCAAGACATCTATTAAGGAGTATTAAAGATGGCTGCTAATTTCTTCTGTAATGCTGTCATGGAATCATGTTTATTTGATTAGTCCATTAATCTAGCATTTGAAAAAAAATCAAACTAGTCAAAAAAGCTAAGAGTTCAATCAAATGGTTTATGCATATAACACATAAAAAACCACTTGGTAAAAAAAGGGAAAGCTTTCTATAGCCAAGGTTGGTCCTTAGATTAGAATGACAAAAAGAAAGAAAACTAACAATTACTGAGTAAATTGTATAATGGGGCCCTTTATATATATAATCCTCACAAAATCCCATTAGATAAAGTGAAAGTCACTCAGTCGTGTCCAACTCTTTGTGACCCCATGGAATTCTCCAGGCCAGAACACTGGAGAGGGTAGCCTTTCCCTTCTCCAGGGGAATCTTCCCAACCCAGGGATCGAACTGGGGTCTCCTGCACTGCAGGAAGATTCTTTACCAACTGAACTATCAGGGAAGACTATCAGGGAATTTTTATTAATATTTACATGTGCAGGAGTTTACAGAAAATAAGTGAAACTCAAAGAAGCAGTTATAATCTGGAGGTTTTATGCACTTCTTAGGAAAGACAACTTGAGCTAAATTGTGGGGAAGTGACTAAGAAATATATGGGGGAATAATAGAATTAAGGGCTACTTTAGTAAATTCTATTTGTGCAAACTCCTCTGGGTGTTGACTCCCTATCTTTGATGATAAGAGTCACTCTTCTTTTCCTGGATGGCTGGGGGAGGCACCTTTCTGAAAGGTTAATTTACATCCTGGTTTCAGGCAACAAGGGGAGGGCAGAGAACTCTGTTGACTTTCAGCTGCCTTCAGCTTAAAATAGTAATTTTGCCAAAGTGGAATATTTTGGGTGGCATAATGTTTTGATCCTTTTCAGTGTTCAGAAAGATGAAATTACTTGTCCAGGTTTACTGGGTAGTGAGTGAGTGAGTGAGTGGAGGACTCTGGGATTTAAATTCACCTCTGTTAGCCTCTTTAGCATTTGCCTTTTAAATGTAAGCATTCAGAAAAAGTCTACTTTTCCTATTTTATTTAAGATGATTGAAATAAGTTTCATTGCACATAATTTGTATTTATATGTGTGTGTGTGTGTGTGTGTGTGTGTGTGTGTATATATATATACTTATAACCATAGCATGGTGCTGGCTTAGAGTGCTTTTATGAAGTCTCATTTGATGGTCTAGACTGTAGGAGGGCAAGACTCACTAAACTAGTTTCACAGATCAAAAAACTAAGTGACAACAAAGAATATAGTAACTTGACCACAGCCAAGCAACCGGTTGGGAACATTGTTGCAACCATGATCTAGGTCTTCTAAGTCCTATTACAGTGCCTATTGTAGCTATTTCATTACTGCCTCTTCCTTAACTGCCTACCCAAGGAATTTAAATATGATTATTCTATTGGGGTCACAAAGAGTCGGACACGACTGAGCAACCGAACTGAACTGAATTCTATTTAACCACAGACCTCTGGGGCATAACCTTCAGGGTAGTGTGAAGATCACTGTTCTAAAATCCCACAACCTGGGACTCACTCCAGGTTTATTCATTTTCTGTTCTGTGCGGATAATAGAACCCACCTGTGGGATGCACTTGGAAGGTGATAAGGCAGTGTGAATGTGAAAGTCAGTCATGTCCGACTCTGTGACCCCATGGACAGTGCAGTCTATGGATTTCTCCAGGCAAGAATACTGGAGTGGGTAGCCTTTCCCATCTCCAGGGGATCTTCCCAACCCAGGGATCGAACCCAAGTCTCCCACAATGCAGGAGGATTTTTACCAGCTGAGCCAGCAATAGGGAGTATTTCAAAGGGGCCTCCATTTCCCTGCCCTCTGGGGACACATTTCCCTCTAGAAGAACGTCCACCAAGAGGTTTATTCTTTCTAACTGAATTGCTTATGTCCAGGGCAGAAGGTGCGATGTATCTGATGGGGAAGTTGGGGGAAAGAACCAGGCAAACAAACCCAGTGTCTTCTTGGGTTCCCTTGATTTCAGAGCTTGTGTCCAGGTCTCTCTTCTGCCTTCCTGAGAAGACAGGAGAACCTGTGCCTGAAGGTGAAACCATGCAACCCAGACCGGGACTTGAACCCACGGTCTTTTAGCTGAGATGACCCCTGGTCTCAGGGCTTCCATGGTGGCTCAGATGGTAAAGATTCTGCCTGCAATGCAGGAGACCCGGGTTTGGTCCCTGGGTCGGGGAGCTCTCCTGGAGAAGGGAATGGCCACCCACTCCAGTTCTCTTGGCTGGACATTTCCCCGGACAGAGGAGCCTGGCCGGGCTCCAGTCCATGGAGTCAGAGGCAGACAGGACTTAGTGACTAACAGTAACACACCTGGGCTCAGGGCTTAATGAATCTCAGGTTCTTGATGTCTCACCACAGAAAGAATTCAGCGAGAAACAAAGTGATAGGAAAGAAATAGATTTCTTTAGAGAGAAATACACTCCACCGGCAGAGTGTGGCCATTCTCAGAAGGTGAGAGCAGCAAAAGCGAGTGGGGGTTATCAGTTTTTACAGGAGTGGTTCATTTCATAGGCCAACGAATGGGGGGAGTGTTCCAGCTATTTTGGGTAAGAGGTGGGAATTTTTAGAAATTGGTCCTGCACCCATTTTTTGACCTTTGTGGTTGGCCTTGAAACTGTCGTGGCAGCTGTGGGTGTCATTTAGCTTGCTCATGTGTCAGGATGGGTGTAACATCAAGGCTCAGGGTCTAGTGGAAGCTGACTCTTCCACCGTCTTGGACCCATTTGGTTCTAATCACTTTGTGTCATGTCCTTGGGCTATGTCATTCTTTTAATGGTTGTGCCCCCTTCCTTCCTGTTTCAAGCCAGGAGGCCTGTGTTAGAGGTGAGGTCTGAGCAAATACAAAGCCATGTTCTCCAACTTACTTATCCTGTGCTGTTTTGATCTCTGTCTGCTTACCTCCTGCACCTGTCTTTCAACTGGTTCTAAACTCAGGCAGGGAAAATGCATTTTATTTACTGGCTCCCTGGAACCCAAAAAGCAGATAGATTCCTTTGCTTTCCTTCCTCATAGGAGAAGGTGTCCTAAATTCACCGGAAAAAAAAAAAATGTGTCTGAGCAAAGTTATACATAATTTTTGACGTGTGAACCAAGTTGTTTTTTTTTTTGAACCAAGTTTTAACTTGTAGGTGTGAAAAATGCTTTTATGTAATTATAAATCTAAATGGGTATGGCTTTTCCGCTAAAATCACAGTTTTTATTATTGGTGGTTCTGGTAAAATTTGCTAAGTATTTTAGAACTTTCAATATGTCATAAGAGCAAACTGGATATAAAAAAAGAACACCTGAAGAAATGGAATAATAATTATAATACTAATAAAAATGTTACTAAAGTTGGAAAAATGGAAGTGAAACCCCTCTCCCTTTTAAGTAAGAGCCTCAAAGTGATTAGCAGTAGGAAAGTTCTGGGATCCTCCTCTGGTGCTAATTTTGATACAAGAAAGTCATAGCCCACTTGGGCTATGAATAATCGTTCTTTAAACTTGTAGTATTTCTTACTGAGATCTCCTTCATGCAAGGGAATCAGCACATCAACTCTGAACAAGATTAGCTCTAGCTTAGTCACTGAGTAATGTCCGACTCTCTTTTGACCCCATGGACTGTAGCCTTCCAAGCTCTTCTGTCTTTGGGATTTCCAAGACCAGCGTACTGGAGTGGTTGCCATTTCCTACTCCAGGGGATCTTCCTGACTCAGGGATCGACCTGCGCCTCCTGAGTCTCCTGCATCGGCAGACGGATTCTTTACCATCACACCACCTGGGAACCCCCCTGAACAAGACTGAAAGTTACTCAGTTGTGTCTGACTCTTTGGCACCCTGTGGATTGTAACCTGCCAGGCTCTTCTGTCCATGGTATCCTCTAGGCAAGAATACTGGAGTGGGTTGCCGTTTACTTCTCCAGGGGATCTTCCTGATTCAGGTATCAAAGCCCGGTCTCCTGCATTACAGGCAGGTTCTTCACCATCTGAGCCTCCAGAGAAGCTCCCAGCCTGGCAGACACTGCCTGATTTACCTTCCTCCTTCGGCATCTCAAAGTCTACTCTCCTCTGCCTTTCTTTCTGCTCTAGGTCTCCTCTTCTGCCAAATCTTTAAATGCTGGAGTTCATGGTTCTCTTAATTTCTTCTTTCCTTTTCTACAAGGATCCTCATCTACACTCCTTGCATTGAGGATTTCTAAATCTGTACTTGCCACTTGAGTTATTCTCCTGAACTTCATGCATATTTTCAAATTTCTAATTGCTGGAGGCGTCACAGCTGTCTCAAACAGCGTGTCCAGAACTGAACTCATTTTGTGCACTGCTCGCAATATTGGGAGATTTCATGTGTAAAAGTCAGCCTCTCTTGAAAAATTGGGAAATCTGGTAATACTGAGCCATGTGACTGCTGGCTGGAGTTGAGGAGTAGCTACTCCCTGTAAAGGAGGCCAGGGGTCCCCTGTTGTTCACAGTCTCTTCCTCTCCCTTTATCTGATACCTGGCTGACTTCACACAATAAATTCTTGGCCTGGCAACTGGAGATGTTTGAGTCTGTGACCATGATCTAGGCCATATGACACCATGTGATGAATAAAGAAATAAACTGAAGAAACAAACAGCATAACTTTTTATGTTCTTGCTGAAATCGTTTCAGCTTTGGCCAATGGGAACTCTTTCAGATTGGCTCCTCTGTCCTGACATGCTTCATCACTTTTATTTTATCTTTTTTCAAACTTCCTTCCTGTTTGGCATTAGAAGATATTCCAGACTCATATTTTCCCTCCCCAGCCCTAGAAAATCAGTCATGTCTCCTTTTCTAGGAAAACGGTATTTAGAAATCAAAATCAGGATGCTGGGTGTGCTGATCGCTGTTAGAATACCATTGCTTCTAGACCCTCTCAATAGACAAAGCTAGGAAATATACGTATAGATACTAAGCTGTGTATACACACATCTATCTATCTATCTATTCATCCATAGCATGAATTTCTGCTGATGTCCCTAATCCAGCACCCCAGGGTTCATTTTAGCCTTCTCTCCCTGTTTATTTATTACATTTCCTCCAATAATGAGACCTGGCTCCCATTATCTATAATTAATTAGTTATTTGTTTGAGCCTACTATTATGAATTAAATTGTGTTCTCCCGAAGTTTATATATTGAAGTCCTAGCCCCCAGTACCTTCTAATGTGACTTTATTTGGAGAGTGTCTTTACAGAGTTAAGAGGTAAGCAAGTTAAAATGAGATCATTAGGGTGGGCTCTGATCCAATATGACTAGTATCCTTAAAAATGGGGGACAATTGGACACAGACACATGCAAAAAGGGAAGAAGATGTGAAGATACAGGGAGGAGATGAACATCCACAAGCCAAGGAGAGTGGCCTGGAGAAGATCCTTTCCTCACAACTGTATATATAAAACTGTGAGAACCTGGAACTCGTGAGACAATACATTTATGTTGCTTAAGCCACCCAGTTTGGTACTTTGTTATGGCAGCCCTAGCAAACTAATATAGATTTTCTAGTGTACAGGTAAATTAGCTTTGAAATTCCTAATACTTAGCCCTATGAGAAACAGACTTACCAACCAGAGTACAAAGTTTGTGTACAGCTCTTTTTGCCTTTAGCCTTATAATATCTAGCCAAAACACTGTTTTCCAAAGTCAGTTCCTTTTCTACCTACCCCTTCAATCAATGAGGTCATATTATACATCTGTAATAGAATAGTGTGTCACAGCCTGCATTCCATCCCAGGATTTCTCAGCATCTTGGTTGATTTTTAAAATTTTGAATACAGCAAATGAATTTTGACAAATGCATCATGTCTATTTGGTATCTACTACCTGTAGAGTAGATGAGTTTCTACCCTAAAGCATCCCCTCCCTCTACAGTGCCTTCAGAATCAACCCTTTACCACTCCTGAATCCCTGGCAACCAGTGCTATGTTTTCCATCCCTATAATTTTGCCTTTTCCATAAGCCATATAAATGGAATTACATAATATGTAACCTTTTGAATCTGGCTTCTTTCACTTTAGCAACAATGCATTTGAGATTCATCCATATTGTTGAGTAAATTAGTAGATTGTTCCTTTTCATTTCTGAGTGGTATTCCTTTGTAGCAGTATTTATTGATTCACTTGTGGAAAAGCATCTTTATTGCTTCTGGTATTTTGCAATTATGAATGAAGATGCTATAAATATTCACCTCCGAATGCGTGTGTGTACGTGCATGCGCAGTTTTCAACTTACTTAGATAAACACCTAGATATGAGAAAGCTGGGTCATATGGTGAGTGTATATTTCATTTTATAAGACGCTGCTAAAGTGACTTAACGACAGTACCATCCTGCATTCATGCCAGCAATAAATGAGAGTTCCTGTTGTTCCACGTATATACCAGCACTTTGTATTACCAGTTTTTTTTTAATTTCAGCAACTCTAATAGGTGTGTAATAATATCTACTTGTGGTTTTATTTATTCAATCTTATTTTATTTTATGTTTAGCTACACTGTATGGCTTGTGGGATTTTAGTTCCCCAATCGGAGATTGAAACCGGGCTCTTGTCAGTGAGAGCACGGACTCCTAACCCCTGGACCACCAAGAAGGAATTCCCCTAACTGTGACTTTTATTTTGCAAGCACTGCATTTTACAGATTCATTCCTGTTGCCATACCACATCCCATGTTCTCCTGTATAATTCTCCATGATGGGCATCAACCACATTTCACTATCAATTCCCCCGATGACAGACACTCCAACTTTCTCCAAATAATACCATGAAATTTATTTTCTTTATTCATTATGATCTCGGAGATCTCAGTATTTCTTTACATTCTTTTCATCATCAAGTTATTTCATACACGAGGGAAAATAATATCTAAGCAAATATTCAAACAATATCCAAAGCATATCTAAAAATCTTCTTGCATAGACAAGATTCTCAACCCTTCTCACATAGACTCCGTGATAAATGTAGGAATCCTGCAGTTGTCCTCAAAAAAGGATGAAAATATTATGACTTCTATTTTGTTTTCAATAACATTTCTTTCCTTTCTCCCTCCCTCTCTTTCTTTCCTCCTTGCTTCTTTCCTTTCATTTAATCTCCCCCAAAAATATTTATTGGAAGTCTTTGCCTGTAGTAGTCGTTGTTCAAGCAAAGTGTATACACAAACAAAGCCACGGCCTGCTCCGCTGTGGCGTGTATGGGGGAGAAGGAAACACAGGAACATACAGGAAAGAGTTGTCTGAAAACAGACGAGGGAGTGCAGCCAGATTAGCTTTGGTGAGTTAGGAAGGATTCCTCACAGGAGATAAAGATTTGAACTACCCTATTGAAGGATTAATAGAAGGGGAGAGGAGAAGGCATAGAAACACTCCTCATGTTGAGGGTCTACTGCGTAGTTCAAAATCATGAAATATGAGGTTCATGAAGGTAGGTAGTGGGACATATGGCTAGAAAAATAGGATGATTCTGATCTGGGTGGGCTTTGCAGGGCTTATTTTGTCATGCAGACATCAAAGAGCCATTAAAGGTTTTATTTAAAAGTTGACTTTATTAGATTTGTGTTTTAGAATCATAACTTTGGCATTTAGGCCAGAGGGGGAAGAGATTGGTAATAAAGAGACCAATTGCAAGTCTATTACATATAGTTCAGGTAAGAAATACTGAACACAGACATGGCCTGTTTTCTCACCAAGTTGAGAAAGTTTTCTCACTAACTTGTCTCACAACGTTTCCTTGTTGTGAGAAACAAGGGAAAAAGTAATATCTGGGAGAGTAGAACTTTATTTAGCATGTGAGTTAAAAAAGAAGAAGAAAAGAAAAAAAGAGTCAAAGAACAACATAAGGTATCCTTGTGGTGAAGGAATTGTTCTGTATCTTGCCTGATGTGATACAGAAACTTACACATAATAACATTGTGTACAACTAAATACACACAAGTGGATTGAAGTAAAACTGAGGAAATCTGAATAAGATTGTGGATTGTTGTAAACTGGGTAAAGTTTACATGGATTATTTTATACAAGCGTGAGTTAATCTATAGCTACTTCAATGGTTAAGACTGAGCTTCCAATGCAGGGGGCCAGGTTTGATCCCTGGTTGGGGAACTGAAAATCCCATAAGTCACCTGGTGTAGCCAAAAAAAAAAAAAAAAAAAAGGCAAAATAAAGATAACCTCTTTTGGATGTAGAGGGGAGATTTAAGGCAACTTTTCCACAATTCCTCACTGAAAGTTTGGTTGACTTTATGTTGCAGTTATATAGTTTGGTAAAAAAGAAAACCAACCAGATTCAAAATTAAGATATGGTACTAAAATGTGCAGTTTTTAAATGATAATTATGATTGGTGCCATTACGTATTTTACATATTGATTGTGTGGAGAGAAAATAAACATTTGAGGGCTTAAATGCAATCATTGCTCTGGGGTGGGGGCTTACATATAGTTGCTATATGATGCTGTCAAAGTGGCACATTTTATTAGAATTATTCATACACTTTTCAGATGAGGAAGCCTAAGGGTCAGAATGTAACAGTACTTTTGCGAGGTCACAGTGTTAGGATGAAGCTAAGCCTGTCTTTCAAACCTGTGTTCTGTCCTATGACTTAGGGACAGTTCCAGACACAAGCATGTTTAAGACAGCAACTCTGTCACTGATTTGTCTGGTTGAGCTCTACAGTCTCTATATCCAATATTTAGAAATGTGGAATATAGTACTTTTCTAGTGTGGATTATTTCAGCTCAGGAAAATACGTTTTCAAATTTGTGACAAGATAGCTTTGATAAAATATTCAGCAAAAAAATGGAGTCAGATATGATTAGACTTCAGGATAGTTCCTTCAACCTTTAAATAAAACAAAACCTCAGTAAGAAGTCTATAATGTTTAACTTTTATGGAATGTTTAGTATCCATCAGGTGCCAGGTCAAGCAACTTACACGCTGTTTAACATTTCACAATAAAATAGGGATAAAATGGGCTATGTGACTTCAAAGTCACACTTCCAAACCACTGGGCTACAATGCTGTAAGCATCCATCAAATGAAAATAATGGGGAATGAAGAAAAAAGAAACTCTAATAAAAAGTTTTGCATGATCCAAGATCAGTGACCAGAGCCACCATTTATTGTAAATAAATTACATGAGTTAACTACGTTGTGTGATTCCAGGGCCTAAGGGGGTCAAAGCCACGTGAAAAGCTCAGTGGTTTATCAGATCTCAAAGAGTTGGATAAGACTGAGCCACTGAACTGAACTGATGCTCAGATCAGTCACCTTCTACCCATTTATGTCTTTTTATTTTCTCCACAGCTCTTTCACTTACTAATACGTAACATTACTTCATTACTTGTCTATCACTTGCCCCATCTCACCAGAACACAAGTTCAATAAAATTAAGAATCATGTCTTTCTTGTTCAGTGCTGTATTTCCAGTGTCTCAAATTGTTCCTGACAAATATTTGCTGAATGACTGCCTAGATGATTGCCCTTCTCTGGGCTTAAATGGTAGAGGTTTAGATTTACAAACTGTGGTTCAAAAGATCACATTAGCGATCTATTAGCATTTCATTTCTTAGACTGGCTAGGATAACTGAAAGAAAAGGGAGGGGGAAACTGGAGGAAGGAGCTGGAGAAAAGCGAAGGGAGAGAACATAAACTGGTAATGATAATCCTTTGAATAGGGGGTGGGAGTTGAAGTGTCAGAAATTACGAGCCTTAGTTCAGTGGCTGAAATTGGTGGGGTTCCCAAAAGTGGGATGGAAGCCATCTCGAAGGCTAACTTCAATTTGGTCTCAGATGGTCAAACCACAAAAGGTTATGGAAAGGAGGTACAAGTTATTTAGCTTTTCCCCCGTGGCTCAGACAGTAAAGAATCTGCCTGCAATGCAGGAGACCTGGGTTCGATCCCAAGGTTGGGAAGATCCCCTGGAGAAGGGAATGGCTACCCACTCCAGTACTCATGGGATTGCAAAGTAGTCGGACATGACTGAACGAATTTCACTTCAGACTGCATTGCTCTTGAGGTCGCCATAGAAATCAGTGCCAAGAGTACTGACATACTGCGCACTGGTCTACCTATCTTGTATATTGTAGATTCTTCTTGAGGAGTCATTACTGATGTTATTATAATCCTTGTGAGTTTTACATCACTGTCGAGTAGAATGTCAATGAAGACAGATGTTTGAGAAGCCAAAAGAATCACATGTGAAGAACCAAAATGGATGGATAAACCGAGGCATCTGTAGAATAGAGTGGGAAAGGCAACTAGTTTCAGTGAGGTTGGGAGCCCTGAGAAAAAGCCCTGTATCCTCTAAAGTGGAATTGGGTTAGTTACAATAGATGACTCTTGAGTAGTTCGAAGTTTCAAGGACTACAACAGAGAAGCGTTGTTAAAGTTTTTAATCTCAAGGACCTCTTTATATTCTTAAAAATTTAGGACTCCATAGAAGTTTCATGTGCATTAAAGATAACGATATCATATTTGAAATTAAGAAATGAGTAGTTATTATTTCATTTTAAACAACAAACCGATTAAATGTTAACAGAGAATAAATTTTTATATGAAAACTACTTTCCAAAATGAAAAAATTGAGCAGAGTGGTTTTATGTTTTTGCAAATCTCTTTAACGTCTGGCTGAGCAGCAGATGACTGGATTCTAATATTTGCTTCTGTTTTCAGTGTTTCCATATCTCATGTCATGTAGCCTCTGGAAAACTCCACTGTATAATTATGACAGAATGAGTGTCAAAGCAAATAACATTTTAGAATTATGGAAATACTTTTGACTTTCCCGTTGAAAGAGTACTGAAACCCTCCGACCACACTTTAAGAACCACTGTCTTAAGAGTTAGTATTAGTCAGTCCAGCTTCAATTGAAACTAGCCATGAGGTTGGATTTACTTTTTCAAAATGAGGAAACAACACTGTCCTCATTATAAAGCGTCCAGACCATACACGAACATGCCGTTTTCATCCAACAAACAAACGAAAAGCAGAGATGAGGGATCGCGAGTCAGGTAAAAGGATGGAGAACCTGGAATGAAAAGCATCCCCAGAAGCCACGGTGACCCACTGAGTTAGGAAAAGCAAAACCGGCAAAAGACGCCGCCGAGGCGGTTAGGAGGAAAGAACTGTTGTTCTCATGGTGAAAAATGGGCGGGGAGAGGAAACGGTTACCCGGGATCGGAGAGTTTGTAGGAATTAGGCCCCGACAAGGTAGGGAACTAAAGAGCGCTCGCTATCAGGATGCGGCTAGGCAGGACCCGGAGGTTGGCCTCCCGCCCTCATCCTTCCCAGTACTAGGCGGGGGCGCGGGGTGAGGGGGGGTGGCCCGAGGTGGGCCGTGAGCGAGGCTAGGGTCAGGGCCCTAGCCCGGAACGGAAAGGGCGGCGAGTTCCTCTCTAGCTAGGAGCGTAGAAAAGAGATGGCTGGAGGCGTCGTAGGGGGCGGAGGCGGGAACCCAAGTCTGGCGCTGCGAGTTTGGAGGTCGCCGGGGGAAAGGAGGAAGGTTCCGTTGCTAGGCGACCGGCCCTGGCCCCGCCTCCCAGTCGCGTCGCTAGGAGACGGGGAGGCCGGGGGGCGGGCGGCGGAGCGGGGCCTGCGTGCTGACGCTGATTGTATATGAGCGCGAGCGGCGGGCTCTCGGGTCTTTTTTAGCGCCATCTGCTCGCGGCGCCGCCTCCTGCTCCTCCCGCCGCCGCCCTGAGTCACTGCCTGCGCAGCTCGGGCCGCCTGGCTCCCCGCGCTCGCCACCGGTAACGGGCTGGGGCCCGACGGGGAAGGGAGGGACGTGGAGGTCCCGGGCGGCCCGCGTGAGCGGAGGGGTGAGGGGGCTGGGGACGGCGAGCTGGGCCTCCGGGGCCGTCCGCGGAGGCCGGAGCCCGAACCGCTGTGGGAGCCGCGACCCCGCCGGCGGAGAGGGCCCGCGGCTCGGCCGACGCTTTCCGAGGGAGCCGACCGGGAGGCGCGTGGGGCGGAGGAGCGTCGGCGCGGCCCGGGAGGGTCCGCTCCGGGGCCCTCTGAGCCCCGCCGGCTTCTCTGCGCGGGCGAGGGCGCGGCCCTGGCGAAGCCCGGGCGCCCGGAGCGGGGAGGCGGCCGCGCCGCTGGGAGCCGGGAGGCGCCCGGGCCCGAGTCGGGGTCTGCAGCCCGCCGTCGCCGCGACGCCCACTCCCCGGAGGGGAGGCCGCGGGGGGAGGGAAGGAGCCGCGGAGGCTGCGAATTCCGACGGGAGGGAGGGGCTGCGCGGGGACCAGGCCCCGGGGCGGGGAGGGGCGGGGAGGCGGTGAGGTTCCGGGCTGCCCGCCCCCGGGAGGCGGCGACCCGGCAGGGAGGGGAACCCCCGCAGCTTCCCTCTGCACGTGGCCCCGGCCCGGGCGCGGGTGCAGACCCCCGTCTGGTAACCCTCCACTCAAAGTTGAGGAGGTGGTGGGATGCGAGGGTGAGCAGGGAGCCAATCAGTCCAGCTCTTGGGTTTCCAACTCTTCCCTGCTTCTCTTTGATCTTAATCTTTTTAGGTACCGCAAGAAAGCGTGAATGTTAGCTGATGGATGAAGGAGCGGGGCCTTCACTGCTAGAATTTTATGAATTATAGCGTGTAAAGCACTTACATTAGCTGTTACTAACAAGAGATTTTTTTGTGTCCTCTCAACTACAAATTCGAATTAGGATGGGTATCTTCATCAGGGTTTTTTTAATTTGGGAAGCATTGATCGTAATTAGTCGACTCCTGAACAGTAGAGGTGAAGGATTTGGCCTGCAGTGTCTTTAATAAGTCGAAGGCTTCTATTGCTTTCTTACTGGTTCCTCTATTCACGTTCCCACTGTAAGATACTTAACTAGCTGTTTGGTTTTTAACGTTATGGTGGAGGAGGTATGGGGTGAAATGAGACGCACAAGTAAACGTACTGAGCCAGGTTTGTAGCCTGCTGCCTCATCACTGCTTCATGCTTTGCCCTCAAAAAAAAAAAAAAAAAAAGAGGCCGGGAAAGGAGGCGGGGAATGAAGGCCTGTAGGGGAGGGCTGGGTTTTTGGAGGAAGAAAGAGCCGGGCACGTGATGTCCACAAGGAGCCCCAATTTTATTCTCTTTGATTGTGGGTTCCGTAAGGACTGCATTTTAAAAGCTCACAACTTACACTGCTTATCTGATTTCAGGAGAGCTGAGCTGGAAAACGAAATCTGTCATTTTTGAAAGTAGGTGGCATCAAAAATATTTCAAATTAGTATTTTAGGTCCTGTTTTGTTGTTAGCTTTAATAACTACTTCTATACTTATTTTCCTTAGGACGTAATACACCTTACCTTTGATTGGATAAAGGAAAAGCCTTATATTTAGAATAACTTATTTAAAGCTGACAGGAGGTAAATGAGGTTTACGGTGACCTTCTGGGACTGATGTCTGAGGCTTATTTCGAAGTTGTCTGGGTTCAGATTAATGGCGCAGATCTAAAATGGGCCTTTTACTTTATAAGAAGGTTTGCCCTTTCATACCAGTCTGAAAATTTTTATAAGTTTTATCTGTGGTAAAGTACCTGTTTTTGATACTGGACCTATTGACAGGGAAAATTGTTAAACTGATAACTAAATGTGACACGATTGTCCTTGTCATCTAGTGATTAAAAAAACCACCCCCCACCCCCACACGTGTACCAGAACTAACTTAATCCACAATACTATTGCTTGTTTTATTACTTACTCAACTTGCCCATATTGCCTTGAGATGACTGATTCTGAACTCTACCAGATGTATTCAGTACAATATCCTTTTGTAGGAAAAGTGGCTAAAAAAGGTAGAATCTGTTTGACTTAAAGGTATGAAGATGTCAAAATAAAAAATTGCTTTGCTTACTTTGTTTTCTGCTTGATAATTTGAAATATTAATGAAAGAGGCAATGAATCTGAATCAGTTTAGGAAATAATGATCAATCTATCCATATCCTCAAGTCTAATCAAATCTGTAATTGCTTATGTTCTTAGTTGGTGCTTTGAGTAAAACTTTAGCTCCTATTTGGACATATATCTTATTATCATGAGCCAAACAGGCAAATTGGTTATTTGATATAAATTGTTGAGTTGTTATGAGTGTTCTGAAGAAAAAGAGGGCTGAAAAGTGGGAGATAGAAGAGTGTCTATAACCTCTTTACATGAAGAAATTTGTTAAAATTATGCTAATACTAAGTCCCATTTCATACTAATTCCATCTGAATAAGTTGGGCAGGGTAGGGATTAGAACCTGAGCACTGCTGTTTTCACTCTTGTAAGTTACTTAGTACTTTAGCTGCAGACCAGTAGATCACATTGCTGGACTTGCCAAGTGGTCTCAACCCGAAGTTAGTTCTGATTACCAACTCTGCTTTCTGCTGCTACATAGTTTGATATATTTTTACTTGCTCAGAAGTTTTATACATTTTGATTTTTATTGGAAAAGAGGGTCATAATTTTGAAGAGTTGATTAATTACTTTGAAAATATTGTCTCAAGTAAAGAGGGTACAGATGAGTACAACAGGCGTAAAAGGATTTCTTGCGTGATTATTCAGGCAGTGTTTTAAATTCTACATAAATATAACTCATTTAGTGCTAGAGATAAGTAGTATCAACATTTAAATGAGGAAACTGAGGTACAGAGCATTTAGAGAACTTACTATCCAAGGTTATATAACTGAGAAATGATGATTTGTAATATGGATTTTATGTTTGTTTAAAGGAAGGTACCTTGACTTAATTGTTACACCATACAGTATATAGGGCTTCTCTCATAGCTTAGCTAGTAAAGAATCCGCCTGCAATGCAGGAGACCTTGGTTCAATTCCTGGGTTGGGAAGATACCTTGGAGAAGGGATAGGTTACCCACTCCAGTATTCCTGAGCTTCCATTGTGGCTCAGCTGGTAAAAAGTCCACCTGCAATGTGGGAGACCTGGGTTCAATCCCTGGGTTGGGAAGATCCCCTGAAGAAGAGAACGGCTACCCACACCAGTATTCTGCCCTGGAGAACTCCATGGACTGTATAGTCCATGGGGTCGCAGAGTTGGATACGACTGAGCAACTTTCACTTCACTATACAGTGTATATCTGCTTAGAATTTAAAAGCTCTCTCGCTTGGGTTCCACTGGGCTTCAGAGGACAGTTAAAGCACTTAGAGTCATGAAGATGTCTTCCAATATATGTCTGATATGTGAATACATTGTTGTAGTTTTGTTAATGCTGAGTGCATTTTCACCAGATTATCAGTCCATGTATGTTTCTGTGCTGTTTGGTCAGATGGTACTATAGATAATGCAATTACTTGAATAGAAGATAGTGTTCTCAAGTAGGAGTGTATTTGGCTTGGGACCCATATAAAAGTCAGTTCTAGATTGATTTGGTATCTCAAGTGAAAAAGTGAGCATAAAGAATGAGATGTTCTAAGAGGTTGTGTTGGAATCAAGTGCTGAGCCCCTGGCCCACCGAAATTGTTGGTAGAACAGCAGTGCCCAAAATACAGATTTGTTTAAAATGCGTTCAGCTTGAGATAGGAGGTCTCAGGTAAAGGGAGCTTCTCTTGGGGGTTTTACTGGCTCACTCGAACCTTTCTGCTTTAAAACGTGTGTGTGTGTGGGGGGGGGTTTACTGGCTCACTTGAACCTTTCTGCTTTAAAACGTGTGTGTGTGTGTGTGTGTGTGTACGTGCACACATGGTATCGCGCTAGGTTCCTCTGTCTGGAATTTTCCAAGCAGGAATACTGGAGTGGGTTGCCATTTCCTCCTCGAAGGGATTGTGTGTGTTTCTGTTTGTGTGTCGGTGCACACATGGTATCGCGCTAGGTTCCTCTGTCTGGAATTTTCCAAGCAGGAATACTGGAGTGGGTTGCCATTTCCTCCTCGAAGGGATCTTCCCCACCAGGAATTGAACCCAAGTCTCTTCTGTCTCCTCCATTGGCAGGTGGATCGGTCACCACTGCGGGCTTCCCTGCTGGCTCAGATGGTAAAGAATCTGCCTGCGATGCAGGAGACCTGAGTTTGATCCCTGGGTTGGGAAGATCCCCTGGAGACGGGAAAGGCTACCCAGTCCAGTACTTTCGACTGGAGAATTGCATGGACAGAAGCACGCTACAGTCCATGGGGTTGCAGAGTTGGACACAGCTGAACAACTAACACTTGTAGTAGTTTTCTTCTTGTTAGCCTTGAAAACTTTTAAAACCTTACTTTAAATGTTTGATTGTGCTGCAAGGCTTGTGGGATCTTAGTTTTTCAACCAGAGGTGGAACCCAAGCCCTCACAGTGAAAGTGTAGTGTTCTAACCGTTGGATTGCCAGAGAATACCCCAAATGTGTAGTTTTTAATGATTGGCTGTGTAAAGGAATATATAGGTTCTATAATCTGTGTAGTAGGTAATAGGGGAAGCACTTTGGCTTTTGGAATAGTGGAATTGGCATGGGTATTGGAAGTCAGGTTTTAATTCCTAGTTTTTTCATTTGTGTGTTGCTGAGCAAGTTGCTTACTATTTTATCTACAAATAAGAGGAAAGCCTGTGATAGTCTTAGAGAGTAGGCTCTGTAAATGTTATTTTTCTTTCCTTCTCGTTGGAAGTAAGAACAGAATCAAGTATACTGGACTGGTAGATCATTTGATTTCTGGACATCTAGCTTTTACACAACCACAAAAGAACCAGATAAAGATCTGATTGAATCACTCATTTTCCTCTCTTTCTCCATTGGAAGATTTTCTTCATGTTCAGTTTTCTGGTTAAGATTTGCCTTCAGTCTTGTTATGAACCGTGTCTTTACATTGAGATCTGTAACACTGAGTACTGGGTTGAACCTTTTATTGTAAACGTTAATCCTTAGGAATGTTTCTCCTTTGAATATGTTTTTTCTGGTGTTAGTACAATGATATCACCTTTTGGTTAAGGATTGTATTTTATCTTGAAGCTGTTTGTATTCTTGTTACAGATGTGTTTCTTAGAAGTGGGATAGAGTTGAATTTTCTTTAATCCGATAGATCTAAAAGGGAGCCTTTAGTTGATTTACGTAATCACTATGATTAGGTTTAATTTTAATTTGTGTGTGTGCTTTTTATTTGTCCAACCTGTTTTTCTTTTAGATTGATGTAAAAATAAGTATTCCCAGTGGCTCAGTGGTAAAGAATCTGCCTACAGTGCAGAAGTTTTCAGGTTCGATTCCTGAGTCAGGAACCCACTCCGGTATTCTTGCCTGGAAAATCCCATGGACAGGATCCTGGTGGGTTCCAGTCCATGGGATCACAAAAGTCGGACATGACTCACTGACTAAACAACAAAAATAAGTATTTTATTTGATGTTTCTTGTACTTTGGAAGTTATATGTTCTGTTTCTGAACTTTTGGGATCACCCTAGAAATTACAACGTGTTTATTTAAGAACAGTAGAGTAAGCCATTTCCTCCCCACTTATTCTCACTGCTGACTTCATATTATGGTAGTTTAAATTTGGCACATTACACAGTGGTACTATTTCTTTTAAAATATTTATTTTGATAGTATGCTAATATTGTTATTGCCTCTCATTTCTTCTTGTGTCTTTAGACCTTCTCTTTGGGATCACTTGACTTCTGCCTGAAGAATATACTTACAGAATTTATTAATGAGAGTGCTGGAGATATTTTTGCCTGAAAGTACCTGTTTTACCTGTTTCAGTTGGGTGTAACAGTCTCAGATCTTTAGTTATTTTCAGCACATTGAGCACACAGACCATTCCGTCGTCTTTTGATGTCTGTTGAAGAGAAAGCAACTGTCAGTCTTTTATGCATTTGACGTTAATCTGAGTCTTTTCTGAATGCTTTTGAGGTGACTTCTGTCTCTTGTCTTGCATTTTCACTCATGTATCTAAGTGTGGGTTTTTTATTTTGCTGACTGGGATTTGTAGGACTTGTCATTCATTAGTTCTGGAAAATAACTTGGCTATTTATATCTTCAAATATTCTGCCCATTCTCTCCTCTACTCCTAGAACTTCTATTAAATCTTTGTTAGACTCTTTGTACCCTAAAATGTCTTTTCCATATTTTTTATCCTCTAGTCACTGCCATACTTTGGAAGATTTCTTCTAAGCTCACTTTCAAATCACTTTATTCTCTCTCCAGCTGTGTTTGGTTTACTGTTAAGCCTGCCCATTTACTGTTATTTTTATTTCTGGAAATCCTGTTTAGTTCTTTGCCAGATTTGCTCTTTTCACCTTTAGTAAATGACTTTCTTATAGATACTGCTGCAGACATATATTTTCAAACTTAAAAAGCATGATTGGTTTTTCTAAGTTTGTGGTCCTTTAGACAATATTTAACTCTTTCATAGGATTGACTTCTGTTGTTCTCTGTTGCCCTTGTTCTTGAAGATTACTTTATGAATTATTTAAGGTCTAGAATGGTGCTTTTATTTGCATTTGGTTATGCAGGTGCCTAGGAATGCTGATAATGGCTCTAAGCTCATAGCTTGAAGTTTGGGGGACAAGGCTGATGAGGTAAATTGAGGTTATCCTGGAGAACTCTATTATCTCTGAGAATATAGCATTTTGAGGTTTCTGCTTAATTTGGGAAGGTTGCTACAAAGATTCCCTACCTTGTTAAGTCCAGGGCTTTTGGTTTCTGCAGATCATATCTGATACTTATCCTTTTCCTTCCTGTTATGCCTTCAGTTTGGGGTTAGTAATTTCTTATCTTAAACTTATTTTTTTTTTAACAAATATTTGATTCTGCACTTTTAATTAGTTTTCATTAGTAGAGTTGGTCTGCATAATCTAGCTTGTCACTTCTAGGGATGGAAAGTCTTCAGATCTCTTAGAAAGCAAGTTCATGTCTGATAAGAAAATCTCACTGATTTTACTTAAAGTTGTTGACTTGCAGTTAAAAAAAAATCAGTGTAAATATGAAACTAAACTTGTGTTCTTTGATGTGATCTGATTGCCTGAGACCACCTGTATCAGAAGCTGGGTTTCTTATTTAGAATTTTTTATTTTTTTGCATCTACTCTCTCAGACATGTTAGTTTTGAATCAGGGTGTGGGAATTGGTCCTTTATTTTTAGTTTTTTAAATTTATTTGTAAGTTTAGATTTATGGGAAAGTTGTAGAGATAGTTCAGAGTTCCCATTTGCCCTTTACCCAATTTCCCCTAATGTTAATACTTAGATTACCAGGGTGCGTTTACTGGTCAGTCTGTATGTTTATCAGAACTGAAAGAATCTGTTTTTAGCCATCATGCCAGCTAATTGTTGTGCAAAAAGATAGTTCAAAATGGACAGGATGAAAGAAACTGTTTGTTGAGTGTTAATTAGATATTAAACAGATCTTTTACATGAATTTGCTTCTTCATAAGAGAAATCAATGAAGGAGCCATTTTCTCCTGTTTTGAAGATGAAATAAGGCCAGAAGTTGTTTGCCTGAGCTAAATTCCCACAAAGCTGGTGTTAACCCAAATGGTCTGACTACAAAATTAGGCATTGTTTGTGTATGTGTGTGTGTGTGTGCGCTCAGTCATGTCTGGCTCTTTGTGACCCTGTGGCAGTCTACAGCCAGGCTTTCTGTCCATGGGATTCTCCAGGCAAGAATTCTGGAGTGGGTTGCCATCTCCTCCAGGAGATCCTATGACCCAGGGATCGAACTCATGTCTCCTGCATTGCAGGCAGATTCTTTACCACTGAGCCATCAGAGAAGCATACTTTAAAAAACAGAAGTGTGTATGACCAAGAAATCTATTATTTTAGCTGGAATGCGCAGATTGGAGAAGGCATCTCTGAGGAAATGAATTGGCCTCCTGTTCTATCTCTGTAATCAAAGCTATAAGATTTTGAATTCTAAGTGTAATGGCAGCAAAGTGGACACAGAAGGTGACAATGTAGCAATTCTGTGAACATGTTAAAATGTTATAAAATTTTGAATTTAGAAGTTTTGGGTGTTTCTTTTTTGTTTCATACTTTTGATAATTGCTGGATTTAGTAGACTATATATTCAAGGGAGCAGATTCTAAACTGTTACTAAATAGTATCTGGATAGCAAAACCTAATAATGCAGTGTGAAATGTAAGCTCTCATTTACTTCCAGTCTTTGCTCTCTCACAGACAACTGCTGTTAGGTTTCTGGTGTGTTTTTCTAGAAATGTCTTATTCATAACAAGTGTGTGTGTGTATGAGGATGCGTATGCATATGTGCTCGGGTTGGGTTTTGCCACACATTCTTTAGCCCTGCTTTGTTGCTTTTTCCGTATCAACCCA